>NW_022992142.1:10000-34166 GCF_902827175.1 Gymnodraco acuticeps | reverse complement strand
GTGGTTGTAGTTGTTGTAGTCGTGTTGGTGTGTAGTCGTTGGTGTAGTCATGGTGTAGTCATGTTGTAGTCATGGTGTAGTCATAGTGTAGTCGTGTTGTAGTCATGGTGTAGTCATGTTGTAGTCATGGTGTAGTCATAGTGTAGTCGTGTTGTAGTCATGGTGTAGTCGTGTTGTAGTCATGGTGTAGTCGTGTGGTAGTCATGTTGTAGTCATAGTGTAGTCGTGGTGTAGTCGTGGTGTAGTCATGGTGTAGTCGTGTTGTAGTCGTGGTGTAGTCGTGGTGTAGTCGTGTTGTAGTCATGTTGTAGTCATAGTGTAGTCGTGTTGTAGTCATGGTGTAGTCGTGTTGTAGTCATGTTGTAGTCATGGTGTAGTCATAGTGTAGTCGTGTTGTAGTCATGGTGTAGTCGTGGTTGTAGTCATGGTGTAGTCGTGGTGTAGTCGTGTTGTAGTCATGGTGTAGTCGTGTGGTAGTCGTGTTGTAGTCGTGGTTGTAGTCGTGGTGTAGTCGTGTTGTAGTCGTGGTGTTGTCGTGGTGTAGTCGTGGTGTAGTCGTGTTGTAGTCATGGTGTAGTCGTGGTGTAGTCGTGGTGTAGTCGTGTTGTAGTCGTGGTGTAGTCGTGTTGTAGTCATGGTGTAGTCGTGTTGTAGTCATGGTGTAGTCGTGTTGTAGTCATGTTGTAGTCATGTGGTGTAGTCATAGTGTAGTCGTGTTGTAGTCATGGTGTAGTCGTGTTGTAGTCATGTTGTAGTCATGGTGTAGTCATAGTGTAGTCGTGGTGTAGTCGTGTTGTAGTCATGGTGTAGTCGTGTGGTAGTCGTGTTGTAGTCGTGTGGTAGTCGTGTTGTAGTCGTGTTGTAGTCATGGTGTAGTCGTGTTGTAGTCATGGTGTAGTCATGTTGTAGTCATGGTGTAGTCATGGTGTAGTCATGGTGTAGTCATGGTGTAGTCGTGTTGTAGCATGTGTAGTCATGTTGTGTCATAGTGTAGTCGTTGTGTATGTGTTAGTATGTGTAGTCGTGTGGTAGTCGTGTTGTAGTCGTGTGGTAGTCGTGTTGTAGTCGTGTTGTAGTCATGGTGTAGTCGTGTTGTAGTCATGGTGTTGTCATGGTGTAGTCGTGTTGTAGTCATGGTGTAGTCGTGTGGTAGTCGTGTTGTAGTCGTGTTGTAGTCATGGTGTAGTCGTGTTGTAGTCATGTTGTAGTCATGGTGTAGTCGTGTGGTAGTCGTGTGGTAGTCGTGTGGTAGTCGTGGTGTAGTCATGTTGTAGTCGTGGTGTAGTCGTGGTGTAGTCATGGTGTAGTCATGGTGTAGTCATGGTGTAGTCATGGTGTAGTCGTGGTGTAGTCGTGTTGTAGTCATGGTGTGTCATGGTGTAGTCATGGTGTAGTCATGGTGTAGTCGTGTTGTAGTCGTGGTGTAGTCGTGGTGTAGTCATGTTGTAGTCATGGTGTAGTCATGGTGTAGTCATGGTGTAGTCATGTTGTAGTCATGGTGTAGTCATGGTGTAGTCGTGTTGTAGTCGTGTTGTAGTCGTGGTGTAGTCATAGTGTAGTCGTGTTGTAGTCATGGTGTAGTCATGTTGTAGTCATGGTGTAGTCATAGTGTAGTCGTGTTGTAGTCGTGGTGTAGTCGTGGTGTAGTCGTGTTGTGTAGTCGTGGTGTAGTCGTGGTGTAGTCGTGGTGTAGTCGTGGTGTAGTCGTGTTGTAGTCGTGGTGTAGTCGTGGTGTAGTCGTGGTGTAGTCGTGGTGTAGTCGTGTTGTAGTCGTGTGTAGTCGTGGTGTAGTCGTGTTGTAGTCATGGTAGTCATGGTGTAGTCATGGTGTAGTCATGTTGTCGTCGTGGTGTAGTCAGTGGTGTAGTGTGGTGTAGTCGTGTTGTAGTCATGGTGTGGTCATGGTGTATGTGTCATGGGTGTTAGTGTGTTGTAGTCATGTTGTAGTCATGGTGTAGTCTGGTTGTAGTCGTGTTGTAGTCATGGTGTAGTCATGGTGTAGTCGTGGTGTAGTCGTGTTGTGGTCATGGTGTAGTCATGTTGTAGTCATGGTGTAGTCGTGTTGTAGTCATGGTGTGGTCATGGTGTAGTCATGGTGTAGTCGTGTTGTAGTCATGTTGTAGTCATGGTGTAGTCATGGTGTGGTCATGGTGTAGTCGTGTTGTAGTCATGGTGTAGTCATGGTGTAGTCGTGTTGTGGTCATGGTGTAGTCCTGTTGTAGTCATGTTGTAGTCATGTTGTAGTCGTGGTGTAGTCGTGGTGTAGTCATGGTGTAGTCATGTTGTAGTCATGGTTGTAGTCATGGTGTAGTCGTGGTGTAGTCGTGTTTGTAGTCGTGGTGTAGTCATGTTGTAGTCATGTTGTAGTCATGGTGTAGTCATGTTGTAGTCATGTTGTAGTCCTGTTGTAGTCATGTTGTAGTCCTGTTGTAGTCATGTTGTAGTCATGGTGTAGTCATGTTGTAGTCATGGTGTAGTCATGGTGTAGTCATGTTGTAGTCATGGTGTAGTCGTGGTGGTTGTAGTCATGTTGTAGTCATGTTGTAGTCATGTTGTAGTCATGTTGTAGTCATGTTGTAGTCCTGTTGTAGTCCTGTTGTAGTCATGTTGTAGTCCTGTTGTAGTCCTGTTGTAGTCATGTTGTAGTCCTGTTGTAGTCATGTTGTAGTCATGTAGTCATGTTGTAGTCATGTTGTTAGTCATGTTGTAGTCATGGTGTAGTCATGGTGTGGTCATGGTGTAGTCGTGGTGTAGTCGTGTTGTAGTCATGTTGTAGTCATGTTGTAGTCATGGTGTAGTCATGGTGTGGTCATGGTGTAGTCGTGTTGTAGTCATGGTGTGGTCATGGTGTAGTCATGGTGTAGTCGTGTTGTGGTCATGGTGTAGTCCTGTTGTAGTCATGGTGTAGTCATGTTGTAGTCATGGTGTAGTCGTGGTGTAGTCGTGGTGTAGTCATGGTGTAGTCATGTTGTAGTCATGGTGTAGTCATGTTGTAGTCATGGTGTAGTCGTGTAGTCGGTTGAGTGTGGTTGTAGTCATGTGGGTAGTCATGTGTCATGTTGTAGTCCTGTTGTAGTCATGTTGTAGTCCTGTTGTAGTCCTGTTGTAGTCATGTTGTAGTCATGTTGTAGTCATGTTGTAGTCATGTTGTAGTCATGTTGTAGTCATGTTGTAGTCCTGTTGTAGTCATGTTGTAGTCATGTTGTAGTCATGTTGTAGTCATGTTGTAGTCATGTTGTAGTCCTGTTGTGGCGGTTGCATCTCTTTCTATTTCACTCGTTGTTGTTTTCTCCTGTAGCTTCACCGACCTGCAGCAGCAACTTCTGCAGGAACTCCAGCTGAGATCTGACCGCTGAGCAGTCTTCAGCCAAGTCCTCCACATCTGGACCCAGATCAACAGGAGGACTGAGGAAGAGGAAATAAAGAAAATTATTATTGAAGCTGGTGAAAACACACGACAGTTGGCTTTAAATAAATACTCATATATGGAACAGTGAGCTGTGGTTTCAGTGCAGATTGATGCTAAATATGTTTTGAGTCACCTTGAGGAAGAAAAGTCCAGGATGAGGTCTCCGTCTGTCCTCTTGTTCCCCGGATCCTCCGTTAGCTTGTAGCTCTCCAGATCACTGCAGGTCAATGGAAGCGTTTGTTAGCATGACTTCTATTAACACTAACAGAAATTAAACATTTAGTTTATTCCTCTCTCTTACTGCACTGTTGCTTCATGAGCTAACATTTATGAAAAGCATACAATTAGAGCTGTGGTGTGTATCTTTGACTTTTATACGATTCTAGGTGCATTTTTATAAATCTTTTACCCATTTCATTTGACCACACAGATACGACCCATATAAATGAACAATAAGGAATGTGTCAGGATGGGCCAGGAGACTAACAATAACAAAATGAATTGCTTACAATAATTAGAGAACAAAATACAACAAGAAGCACAAAACAGGCGGAGAAGACAACCAATTATTAGACAACAATGACTACAAACGTATATAACAATTGTTTTGATTGATGGTATACTACCATAGAGTGCCGCAGTGACGCGTCCTACAAACCCGGAAGTAAGTTAGCATGTTACCACTTCCGGTTCCCTCGACCAAAAAAGCAATGCAATTTCTCCATAGGATTTTGGAAAATAGCTCGAAGACATGTGGAGATTATCCGAAATGAACAAAAACGTGATCCGTCTCTTAAATGTGTCTCAACCACAGACCTGATTTCCAGCTATTTTCCTAAATCCTATGGAGGAAACTGCATTTGCTTTTTTGTTGAGGGAACCGGAAGGAGTTTACTTCAGGGTTTTAGGATGCGTCACTGTGGCACTCTATGTCCCTTAAACACAGTCCAGGCAATCTCTGGAAGGCATTATAGTATTTGTGAGCTCTGTTGTTACTTCTCTAAATTCAAATCAGCTGGATTTCATCTAAAGGAACCCAGAATAAAGATAAATAAGTGTGTTTTCTGACCTTTCGTTGTCGTTCCCCCAGCAGAGCTGCCTCATCCTCCACTGAGCCATGTGGGCCAACCCCTCTCCGTCTGCACACAGAGACACACATCACACACTCCTTATTTACAGTAAAGATATATATAATTAACACAATAAACGTGATCACAATAAAAGGCTGACATTGTGGATTTCACTGTAATTAGCACTGTGTATTTAAATCCTTTTAAGGCAAGGCAAGTTTATTTATATAGCACTTTTCAACACAAGGCAATTCAAAGTGCTTTTCAAAAAATGAAAGACATTAAGAAAAAGGCATTTAAAATCAGTCATTAAAAAGAAAAGATAATAAAATAAACATTAAAAGAAAAAATACATGGAAAAGTTACAGTGCAGTTTAAGATGTGAATAGTTCAATTAAAAGCAGCGACAAAAAGAAAAGTCTTCTTGCTGGATTTAAAAGTAGTCAGAGTTGCAGCGGACCTGCAGGTTTCTGGGAGTTTGTTCCAGATATTTGGAGCATAATAACTGAACGCTGCTTCTCCATGTTTAGTTCTGACTCTGGGGACAGAAAGCTGACCAGTCCCTGAAGACCTGAGAGATCTGGATGGTTCATCATTTAGCAGAAGGTCAGAAATGTATTTTGGGCCTAAACCATTCAGTGCTTTATAAACCAGCAGCAGTATTTAGAAATCTATTCTTTGACACACAGGAAGCCAGTGTAAAGACTTCAGAACAGGAGTGATCCACTTTCTTAGTGTTAGTGAGGACTCGAGCAGCGGCGTTCTGAATCAGCTGCAGCTTCCTAATAGATTTTTTAGTGAGACCTGTGAAGACACCATTGCAGTAGTCGAGTCTACTGAAGATAAAAGCATGGACAAGTTTTACCAGATCCTGCTGTGACATTAGTCTTTTAATCCTAGATATGTTCTTTAGGTGATAGTAGGCTGATTTAGTAACTGTTTTAATGTGACTGTTGAAACTCAGGTCAGAGTCCATGACTACACCTAGATTTCTGGCTTTATCTGTTGTTTTGAACATTGCAGACTGAAGCTCAGCGCTAACTTTTATACGTTCTGACTTGGCTCCAAAAACCATTACCTCAGTTTTATCTTTGTTTAATTGGAGAAAGTTCTGACACATCCAGTCAATGATTTGTTCAATGCACTTACTCAGTGTTTGAATTGGAGCATAGTCTCCTGGTGAAATTGTTACGTAAATGTGTGTGTCATCTGCATAGCTATGGTAACTTATTTTGTTGTTCTTCATTATCTGAGCCAGTGGTAGCATGTAGATGTTAAAGAGAAGAGGCCCCAAGATGGAGCCTTGAGGAACCCCACATGTCATATTTGTCAACTCAGATGTGTATTTACCTATAGAAACAAAGTTGTTTCTGTCCTTTAAGTAGGATTCAAATCAATCCAGAACTGTTTCCGAAAGTCCCACCCAGTTTTCCAGTCGGTCTAGTAATATGCTGTGGTCAACAGTGTCAAATGCAGCACTGAGATCTAATAATACTAACACTGAAGTTCTGCCACTGTCTGTGTTTAAGTGGATGTCATTAAAGACCTTTACAAGAGCAGTCTCAGTGCTGTGGTTTGGACGAAAGCCTGACTGGAACACATCAAAACAGTTATTTAAATGCAAGAAATTACTCAACTGTTGAAAACAACTTTTTCAATGATTTTACCTAGAAATGGGAGGTTTGATATGGGCCTGTAATTGTTCATTACTGAAGCATCTAGATTATTCTTTTGTAAGAGCGGTTTAATGACTGCAGTTTTCAGGGCCTGTGGAAAAATACCTGAGTGAAGAGACTTGTTTACTATATGAAGTAGATCTGAGGCCATGCAACGAAAAACATCTTTGAAAAATCCTGTTGGAATAATATCAAGGCAGCAGGAGGAGGATTTCAGAAGTTGAATAATGTCCTCTAGGTTTTTATCATCTGATGGAATTGTGTCATGATGTCTGAATTGATGTTAAGTGGACACAGAGACCAACACATTTTGCTGTTCCTGATGCAGAGGCACTGACTGCTTGTCTGATTTTCTGAATTTGTCAGTGAAGAAGGCAAAAATCATTGCACGCCCTGGTGGATAGAAATTCAGAGGCTACTGACACTGGGAGGTTAGTTAGTCTGTCGACGGTAGCAAACAAGGCACGTGCAGTATCCTAATAGAACATAATGCAGAAGGTGTCCTGCTATCACTTTCTAGCATGTGATAATCAGATTATAGATTAAAAACTGAAGCTAAACTGTGACTGTGAACTAAACGATAGCTAATCTGAATTTAACTGGTAGCTAAACTATAGTTTTATATCTGTTAAAATAAACTGTGAGCTAATCTAAACTACCTTTCTTAGCTACTAACTATTAACAAGAAACATATTTTAATGATAAACTAAACAGTTAGCTAACCTGAAAGCAGCTAAACTAAATGGTTAACTAATATAAACCACATTATCTCAGACGATGAACTCAACAGTTCATGATAAACTAACCGTTTGAAATGCTAACTGTTAGCTAAACTAAAATGAACTAGTTCACTGCTAAAGTGAACTGTTATCTAACCTGACTGAGACTATTTCAGCTAACTGATATATATTTACACACTCTTTAAGCTCATAACCAGTTTAGCTAACCTTAAACAACTCTCTATTGTAGCAGCTAAATATAACTGCTAGCTAACAAAACCAAGTCATCCAGCAGCTTGACTCAAATGTTTTCTAAGCTAAACAACGGCTAAGCTAAACTGTTAGCATGTTAACCAATTCGAATTGTTTAAGATGCTAAATATCTGTTAGCTAACAAACTGTTTCAACTGCTGTTTAACTGCTTAGCTGATGCTTTATTTGTTTGTGTTTACATGTTAGCTTAGCTGCCTGAAGATTGGTATTTCAAATAAAACGAACTTTTCTAACATCTAAACTGAAACAAGTTTTAGCTGCTAGCTAAACTGTGAGCTAACCTGAAACTACTTTTTAAAGCTAACAAACTGAACAGTTAGTACATCTCAAACAGACAAACAAACTATTCAAGCTACTTAACTGACATTAAAATAACCTGGGTTACATTGTTTTAGCAGCTAAATATAACTGCTAGTTAACAAAACCAAGTCATTCTGCTGCTTAACTTAAATGTTTTCGAAGCTAAACGGCTAAGCTAAACTGTTAGCTTACCTGAATCGAATTGTTTAAGATGCTAAATATCTGTTAGCTTACAAGCCTGGAGATTTGAAATAAAACAAACTGTTTAACGGCTGGCTAACTGCTTATCAATAGTTTAGCTGCCTGGAGATTATTTAAACTAAAAACAAATGTTTTTTTACAACTAAACTGTTTTAGCTGCTAAACAAATTGTTAATTTACCTGAAATAAAGTGCTGCATTGATCTGTTGGATAACATGAACTGAAATGTTTAAGCTTGTTAGATTCTAAACTGTTACTTAAATTGACCTGTTTTAGTTTCTAAATTGAACCCAAATAAAAAAAAACAATTTTAGCTGCTAATTTGAGAATATATTGCTCTGTCTGCTTTGGGTTATTTGCCTAATTTCACATTTACAGTGGGGCAAAAAAGTATTTAGTTAGCTATCAATTGTGCAAGTTCTCCCACTTAAAAAGATGAGAGGCCTGTAATGTTCAGCCTAGGTACACTTCAACTATGAGAGACAGAATGGGGGGAAAGAATCCAGGAAATCACATTGTAGGATTTTTAATGAATTAATTGGTAAATTCCTCGGTAAAATAAGTATTTGGTCACCTACAAACAAACAAGATTTCTGGCTCTCACAGACCTGTAACTTCTTCTTTAAGACCCTCCTCTGTCCTCCACTCGTTAACTGTATTAATGGCACCTGTTTGAACTCGTTATCAGTATAAAAGACACCTGTCCACAACCTCAAACAGTCACACTCCAAACTCCACTATGGCGAGACCAAAGAGCTGTCAAAGAGCTGTCAAAGGACACCAGAAACAAAATTGTAGACCTGCACCAGGCTGGGAAGACTGCATCTGCAATAGGCAAGCAGCTTGGTGTGAAGAAATCAACTGTGGGAGCAATTATTAGAAAATGGAAGACATACAAGACCACTGATAATCTCCCTCGATCTGGGGCTCCACGCAAGATCTCACCCCGTGGGGTCAGAATGATCACAAGAACGGTGAGCAAAAATCCCAGAACCACACGGGGGGACCGAGTCAATGACCTGCAGAGAGCTGGGACCAAAGTAACAAAGGCTACCATCAGTAACACACTACGCCGCCAGGGACTCAAATCCTGCAGTGCCAGACGTGTCCCCCTGCTTAAGCCAGTACATGTCCAGGCCCGTCTGAAGTTTGCTAGAGAGCATTTAGATGATCCAGAAGAGGATTGGGAGAATGTCATATGGTCAGATGAAACCAAAATAGAACTTTTGGTAAAAACTCAACTAGACGTGTTTGGAGGAGAAAGAATGCTGAGTTGCATCCAAAGAACACCTACTTTGAAACATGGGGGTGGAAACATCATGCTTTGGGGCTGTGTTTCTGCAAAGGGACCAGGACCACTGATCCGTGTAAAGGAAAGAATGAATGGGGCCATGTATCGTGAGATTTTGAGTGACAACCTCCTCCCATCAGCAAGGGCATTGAAGATGAAACGTGGCTGGGTCTTTCAGCATGACAATGATCCCAAACACACCGCCCAGGCAATGAAGGAGTGGCTTCGTAAGGAGCATTTCAAGGTCCTGGAGTGGCCTAGCCAGTCTCCAGATCTCAACCCCATAGAAAATCTTTGGAGGGAGTTGAAAGTCCGTGTTGCCCTGCGACAGCCCCAAAACATCACTGCTCTAGAGGAGATCTGCATGGAGGAATGGGCCAAAATACCAGCAACAGTGTGTGAACACCTTGTGAAGACTTACAGAAAACGTTTGACCTCTGTCATTGCCAACAAAGGGTATATAACAAAGTATTGAGATGAACTTTTGTTATTGATCAAATACTTATTTTCCACCATAATTTGCAAATAAATTCTTTAAAAATCAGACAATGTGATTTTCTGGATTGTTTTCTCTCATTCTGTCTCTCATAGTTGAGGTGTAGCTAGGATGAAAATTACAGGCCTCTCTCATCTTTTTAAGTGGGAGAACTTGCACAATTGGTGGCTGACTAAATACTTTTTTGCCCCACTGTATACAACATAAAGCAGATTCTGGTGGATTGTATCGTACATCACAGCTCTTAAATATTATTTTTGGGGATCCATACAGTAATTGTACTTTATGTGACTTTATTAGATCTAAATGTACCGCTGCGCAGGGAGTCATCCTCCGGCAGATCTTCATCCAACATGAGGTCGTCATCGTCCAGATCACAAGATTCAAGGTTTTCCAAAACGTCCTGAAATAAAGAAAAATAGAGACTTTTATTTACAGTGCTTTATTTATAAATGTGCTGTTCCCCTAGAAGACACCAGAGGGCGCCAGAGGATTGAATAATCTGATGCAGAGCTCAGAGGCAAAGGAAGCTTTCATTACTTACCTGTGGACAGAAACTTCACCTGATTTCTGAGTTTGGAAAATAACTGTTGGAACAAAATACTGAGCATGGACCCACAGCATTTTTAATTGTTCTTACTTTTTTTACTGCCTGTTGTTATCCTGACTTGTGCATTTTTTTTTAAATAATTATATTAATTATTCAAAGAAATACTGTTTTCTCCTGTTTTTTTATGTATTTTAAATATGTTATATTATTTAAAACATTTGCATTTAATTTTCTTCAAAATACTTGGCTTCATCCATTTTATTTAGCTTTTTTATTCATTTTCTATATAGATTTCGACATGTTTTCAGGAGAGAGAGGTTTTTTTTCAAGTTTTTTTAACCAAAATAAAGGTGGTTGTAACATCAGACATGTGAGACTGAGTTGATTTAATGTTAAATCAAACAGTTTTCAGCAGCAGCAGCTTCTAGAAGTGTTACCCTCGAGTTCAGACTGGGTTCAAAATGTGCAGCTCGTGTAAACGCTGACATTTAGAGCCTGTTTCTGCCTGTTCCAGGATCAGTGAGTTCTCTGCACGATGTGTTTGTCACCGACACAAGATGACCCAATCTGGAGACAAAACTGGACTAAAGTAGGACGGAGGCGTCAGGAACATTAAACTCTGCCTCCTGTTTTCAGCACAACAACAACAACAACAACAACACTCACAAAGGAATCAGCTGCTCACATGGTGACAGCCGATCAATGCTCAATGGATAATTAGGAACAAGTCAAATGATCTTGTTTGTATATTTGTATTCAATGCTGGATCCACCTCATCATTTTATTCCCACCACAGCACCGAGACTGCCCTGATCAAAATCACCAATGATCTGCTCATCGCAGCTGACTCAGGCTCCATCACTACACTAATTCTCCTTGACCTCTCTACAGCCTTTGACACCATCTCCCATAATATCCTCCTCACCCGCCTGTCTGAACTCCTTGGCCTCACTGACTCCGCCCTCTCCTTCTTCCACTCATACCTCTCGGACCGGACACAGTTTGTCACACACGCTGGCTGCAGCTCCCCCTGTGCTTCTGTCAACCATAGAGTCCCCCAAGGCTCGGTGCTCGGTCCCCTTCTATTCACAATATACATCCTTCCGATTGGTGATATCATCCGCAGCCATGGTCTCTGTTTCCACTCCTATGCCGACGACACCCAACTGTACATCAGCACAAAACCTTCTGCCCATCTCCCCCCTCAGTCACTAATCAACTGCCTCCACGAAATTAAAACCTGGATGACCACCAATCTACTCAAACTAAACAGTGATAAAACTGAGCTCATGGTTGTGGCCCCCAAGGCACTGCTCGGGAAGGTTGGAGATCTGCTCCTCAACATCGACAGTTCCATCATCTCCCCATCCCCTCAGGTCCGCAACCTTGGTGTTGTCTTGGATTCAACCCTCTCATTTCAAAACCACATCAAATCCGTTTCAAAATCAGCCTTCTTCCACCTCAGAAATATTTCAAGACTCCGGCCAGCACAAGCTGATACGTTGTTTCATTACCTCACACCTGGACTATTGTAACGGACTCCTGTCCGGGGTTCCCAGCAAAACCCTGAACAGGCTCCAGTACATACAGAACTCAGCTGCCAGGGTTCTCACACGCACCAAGCCCTGGGAGCACATCACCCCCACTCTATTCAACCTCCACTGGCTCCCGGTCAAGTCCCCGCATCACCTACAAACTCCTCCTCCTCACCTCCAAGCCCCCCCGTGCCCTCTCCCCTCAGTCCCTCACAGATTACCTCCACCCCCCGTCCCGCACCCTTCGATCCTCAGACTCAGGCCTGCTCTCCATTCCCCATTCACGCCTCTGCACCTTCGGGGACCGTGCCTTCAGTGTCGCTGCCCCCACCCTCTGGAACTCCCTCCCTGCAGAAATCCAGAACGCCCCTTCTCTCAACATTTTCAAATCAACCCTTAAAACTCATCTGTTCAACATCGCCTTCCAACAATAACTCACTCTCTCTTCCCCCCCCCCACTTACACTTCCATTTCTGCCCCCTGTTTTATGTTTATGTTTTTTATGTCTTGTCCTTGTATGTTTCTTTGTAAAACGACCTTGAGGTTATGAAAGGCGCTATATAAATTCAAGTTATTATTATTATTCTCATAAATCATCAGTAATTTGTGAGATTAAAATCCCAGAGTCAACGTTTCAGGTTGTTTTCTAGTTTATCTATGTGTGACAAGACAAATAAAACCCTCAAATGGTTCAAATATGTTTGAGCTAATTTAGCTTTTTCCTTCACACTCACGATGCTGTTGAGGTCGGAGTCGAAGCTCCCGATGTGCAGGTTGTTGCTGTTGGAGTGGATGGAGACGTTTCCCCCCCCCAGGGGCTCCAGACCCTCCTCGTCCCACAGGTAGGTCCCCCCCGACCCACAGCTGTCCGAGGGTGAGAGGTCCAGAGAGGAGCCGCCCTAAAGAGAGGGGAGAGGCTTTTATTCTGAAGGAATCCACTCATCATCCATACAGGAGATACACACAGAGAGGCTTTTATTCTGAAGGAATCCACTCATCATCCATACAGGAGATACACACAGAGAGGCTTTTATTCTGAAGGATTCCACTCATCATCCATACAGGAGATACACACAGAGAGGCTTTTATTCTGAAGGATTCCACTCATCATCCATACAGGAGATACACACAGAGAGGCTTTTATTCTGAAGGAATCCACTCATCATCAGGAGATACACACAGAGAGGCTTTTATTCTGAAGGATTCCACTCATCATCCATACAGGAGATACACACAGAGAGGCTTTTATTCTGAAGGATTCCACTCATCATCCATACAGGAGATACACACAGGGAGGCCTTTATTTTGTAGTAGTTTGTTTATAAACCTGTCGTTTACAGGAGATACACAGAGAAAGGCTTTTATTCTGAAAGGTTACACTCATACACAGAGAAAGGCTTTTATTTTTGTAGCATTCTGTATATCAGTGTATTCTGAAGCAGATACATCCATGGAGGATTTTATTCTGAAGGATCACACTCATAATCCATACAGGAGATACACACAGAGAGGCTTTTATTCTGAAGGATCACACTCATAATCCATACAGGAGATACACACAGAGAGGCTTTTATTCTGAAGGATCACACTCATAATCCATACAGGAGATACACACAGAGAGGCTTTTATTCTGAAGGATCACACTCATAATCCATACAGGAGATACACACAGAGAGGCTTTTATTCTGAAGGATCACACTCATAATCCATACAGGAGATACACACAGAGATAGATGTGTCACAGTTTCTGAGGGTGGGGCTAAACTGAGTCATTGCATATTTATAATATTTGTGAAGTTACATCATACCAGCACGACTCTTATCTTCTACTTAAACTCACCTGTCTGCCATCAATATATATTATTGTATTCTAGTCCCTCTGCCAACAGGGTTTAGATTTGGTTTGTTTGTCAGCAGGAGGAAGGTAAAACTCGGCCAAAGAGGAATTCATTACGTTATTTAAGTATTTTCTCGTAGATGTACGGCTAAAATCTCTGAAAATGTTCACTTTCTTTCTCTCAAATTAATTTAAAGTGCCGGTACCTGCTCGTGGTCCTCCTGCTGATTGGACCTCCTGCGGTGAGGGAGTCTGATGAGACGGTTTTCGGCGCACCAGTCCACGCCGTCGTCCAGGAAGCAAAGACCTGCCTTCGAGACGCCGCTGACGGCCATCTTGTCTTCTTCATTGAACCTGGCACACGATTGGTCGAGCCCCGAGTCGTCCTCGTCGTTTTTGGAGGAGAGAAGAAGTATTCCCATCCCTCCGTTTCCCAAAAAACACAACATGAGAAGAGACGGGGAATTAGGGACATTGTGGGGGAAATAAAAAGTAAAATCAGACAAAAACAACTTCTCATTTTAGAGAATATCTGTTTTATCCCATACATAGATGTTTCTTGTTAATGCAGGAAATATGTAAATGTACCCTCATACTCGTCATTTTGACATCAAAGAATTTCAGAAATATGGTACATTTCTGAAAAAACAATAACCCTATAATATAAATGACTTAAATTGCCTTTAAAGTCGCACCAACCCACTCCTAACACATCTCAAAGTGTTCTTACCGAGGTTGTCGAAGTCGTCCATGTATTCCTGACTCGTGTCGTTTCTATCCAGAGACGAGTTGGAGGAGAGGCTCATGTCCTCCAGCGTCTCCCCCAGAATCGACACCTCTCTCTGGGCTACCATCTCTGCCGACAGCCCCCTCTCTGGAGCCTCCGGGGGGCTTTCTACAAAGTGAGGGAAATTAAATATAAGAAAGTAGAAAGATACAGATAAGATGAGGAAAGAGACATATGAGGGTATATTTACATTTCAATATAAAAATATATCAAATTTTTATTTTGAAAATATATAAAGTCTACGGGAATATGTTGATTATTTTTGGAGACTTTTTTGTACGATCATAAGATGACATCAACAATGGAAGAAATTCGTGTTTTGTACGATGTTTACAAACATTATCACGTTAATAACGATTCCCACCTGGGCTGTTCTCTGTAGTCGACGGAGTCTCCACGGAGTTCCTTCTAGCCGTTGGTCCTCGGTTCACTTCCTGTCCGCTCCCATTGGCTGTGGTCACTCTGAGGGGGCGGGACTGCTTGATGAGCGACGGGCGTGACAGCCTATAGCTGATGCCGCTGGGCTTAGAGGCGGGACCAGTGCTGGGGGGCAGGAGGAGGGGCTTCTTTAGGGGCAGGAGTCCAGATTTTGATTGACTTTTGAGTTTCACCAAGACTCCTTTAGGGGGGATTTGAGCGGTGGCCATGTTGGTGGAGGAGTGAGATAAGGGGGAGGAAGGGGAGGGGGAGGGATTCAGGGTGGGGGAGGGTTGTTGGCGGACCTGAGTGAGGCTACGAGAACGGAAACGATCGTTTTCCGTTAGCGGGATCGTAGCTTTTCCCAGGCTGTCGCTGGAGTGAGATCGACTCGCTGGAGGTTTCTTTAATAACGGGGAACCGGAGCGGGAACCGGGACCAGAACCAGGTCCGGTTCCACTGCCGGGACGAGAGAAACCCGGCTGCCTCAGAGAACCGATCCGGGGTCTAGATCCAGATCCAGAAACACCCATTAGCGTAGATTTTGTTCCGTTTAAAACAGTAGATCCAGAAACGCCATACACTGCCGGTTTTATTCCATTTAACGCCGTTTTGGATACACTTTTGGAGACAGGAAGTAAGCGGGGGCTGGATTGCGGCGAAGGTGACGAAGACGAGGGGAATCCGAAGCCCCTTCCCTTTCCAGTAGAAGAAATGGCGGTTTTTCCTTGGAGGTTTAACTGATGATTGTTGTTAATAGCGGATTGAATCCCAGTTGCTCCGCCTTCCTCTTCGTTCTCTTTCCGCCACTTTGTCGGCACTCGGATGAATCCATTCTGCTTCACGGGGGTCGGAGCAGTGTACGACGAGGAGCCGTTGACCCCCGCGGGGCCCGGGTGATGGTAGAACCCGTTGGTGAGGCGGGTGTTGGTGGAGCTAGCCGTGGAAAGCGTGGAGGATTTGGGCTTCGACCCGAATTTGGGCAGCCTAGAGACCATGGTGGGCATGGCGAGGAGAGGGGGGGCGGACATCAGACCGCACCTCCTTCACCGGGGATTTGGAAATGCTAGGAGACGGGAGAGAGAGAGGAAAAAAGTGTTATCAGGTTAGCATACAGAAAAGAGCCGAAACAACACAATGCAAATCAATTGAACCTCCTTTAGCATTAGCCGTTAGCATTAGCCGTTAGCTCTGGCCAAGCAGGACTGCGCTGCCCAACGGATGGTAGCAGCGAACAGCCAACGTTGGCTAGCTCTTCTGCAGATTAACACGGATCTATTTGTTGCTCTGTTCTGAGTTTGTTCATTTATGTTTTTATATAGTTTACCCCCAATTAACTTTAAACTAGGGCTGTCAAGTTAACGCCACTAATTATTTTAACGCGATTAACGCATGTGTATTTTTTCCTCGGCCGCCCCGTAGTTTCAGAGCGCATCGAGTTTAAAATACCATCGACAAGCTGATGCTGACAGCCCCGCTCCTGCCGCCCGCTTGTGGCAGACCACACTTCCACGCTCACCGGCAGCCACCGACTGGCTGTTGGTCCTCCCAACCGCTGTTGGGAGGACCGGGAGGGTGTGTGTATGTGTGGCCCGAGCGAGCGAGAGACCTTACGTGCATTGTTGTTGTTAGCATCTGGTGCTAGCTAGCTGCGCTAACGGATATAAGGAGCTGTTTAAATGAAAACAGAGGAGCGACATTTCGCCACAACTGCGCCGAGCACTTGACTTTATGCAGGAAGCCAGACAGTGGGACATTGTACGAAAAGTCAGCACACTCAGCACGGATAGTGCGCAACATGATTGCAGCGTCCAGGCAGCTCCCGTTCGAGCATATGCCTTGAGTTGCACATAGCTCCAACGCACACACACACACACACACACACACACACACACACACACACACACACACACACACACACACACACACACACACACACACACACACACACACACACACACACACACACACACACACACACACACACACACACACACACACACCATGTGTATTGTATTATTGTATTAGGTTCCAGGTTGTTGTGTTTAATATTCATGAGAATATTTATCATTGTTCAAATGATAATAAACATTAGCATAAAGCACATTTGTCCACTCATATGATACTAAGACTATTAAAAACTTGAAAAATATTCCTCTAAGGTACATTTAGAACAGATAAAAAATGTGCGATTAATTTGCGATCAATCGCGATTAACTATTTTAATCGACTGACAGCCCTACTTTAAACACGTTTTCTTCAAGAATTCAAGATAATATCTGGGGGGCATTTATTTAAGTGTGAAGTTCAACAAGTGTTTGCAATTATCTTCACGTGTAATCTGTAGGAAATGCTGTTGAGAAATGTATGACACACACACACACACACACACACACACACACACACACACACACACACAAGCCTCTGTAATAAATAATTAACAGCGCTGACTCAGTGGAAAAATCACACGTGGCATCTCAACTGATCTGCAGCCTCCAGGCATGTGTGTGCAGAGGACACACACACGCAGAGGACACACACACACACACACACACACACACACACACACACACACACACACCCTGAGGCAGTGTAAAGGAGGCCTGCCTGTGTTCAACTGAAACACACACACACACCCTGAGGCGGTGTAAAGGAGGCCTGCTTGTGTTCAACTGAAACACACACACACACACACACACACACACACCCTGAGGCGGTGTAAAGGAGGCCTGCCTGTGTTCAACTGAAACACACACACCCTGAGGCGGTGTAAAGGAGGCCTGCCTGTTCCAGCTCTACAGGGATGGGAGTGTGTTTTAATTTCATGTAATTGTTACTTTGCAGAGTCAGCTGTTTGCAGCGACACGTCAGAGACACATTCTGTGAGGAGTTCCTTCAGGCGCTTTGCTAATAGAAGTTCAAAATGATTTTCTAAATGCACCGTTTCTCAGTAATGAGTTGTGGAAAGTGTTCACTGTTATCGGATGATGAATATATATATATATATATTTATAATGAATCTGAATGTGCCTTCTTTAAAGCCCGCGTCACACTGTCCCGAAATGGACAGCAGATGGATAAACGATAAAGGAAACGTTCAAATTCGGCTGTGATCGTAGCAACATCGGGCCATTCGTGAGGCATCTTAAGCCGTCGTATGACCGCCGGTGGAGTTTCTCAGGCTCCGGCAGCAACTTCGTGAGCGGTGGCAAAATGTTTGGCATGCCAACAAATTGCAGAAAGACCTTGAGAAGGTTCATTTTCGTGTTGAATTTGTGTGTCCATGTTGCCCTCCGTGAGGCCAGCGTGAGGGCAACCTGTCAAATCGTGTCATCTTCGTCTTTACTTCGTGTGATCATCGGTGCCATCGGGCATTTTCCGCCTCACGAAGACAATACGAAGGAAACAAGAAGCTGCCCGATTGTCTTAGGAAGGAACACGTGAAGCCCTCGCGATGAAGTTTGTTTCTAGAAAGAGATAGATTGATCTGATCTTGTTTATAAGATATATCAATTCTGACGAGAACATAGAGAACACAACGGTAACGTACGACGTAAACAACAACCTGACGTAAACAACAACCTGACGTAAACAACAACCTGACGTAAACAACAACCTGACGTAAACAACAACCTGACGTAACCAACAACCTGACGTAAACAACAACCTGACGTAAACAACAACCTGACGTAAACAACAACCTGACGTAAACAACAACCTGACGAAAACAACAACCTGTCGTAAACAACAACCTGACGTAAACAACAACCTGACGTCAACAACAACCTGACGTAAACAACAACCTGACGTAAACAACAACCTGACGTAAACAACAACCTGACGAAAACAACAATCTGACGTAAACAACAACCTGACGTAAACAACAACATGTCGTAAACAACAACCTGACGAAAACAACAACCTGACGTAAACAACAACCTGACGTAAACAACAACCTGACGTAAACAACAACATGACGTAAACAACAACCTGACGTAAACAACAACATGACGTAAACAACCTGACGTAAACAACAACCTGACGTAAACAACAACCTGACGTAAACAACAACCTGACGAAAACAACAACCTGACGTAAACAACAACCTGACGAAAACAACAACCTGACGTAAACAACAACATGTCGTAAACAACAACCTGACGAAAACAACAACCTGACGTAAACAACAACATGACGAAAACAACAACCTGACGAAAACAACAACCTGACGTAAACAACAACTTGACGTAAACAACAACATGTCGTAAACAACAACCTGACGTAAACAACAACCTGTCGTAAACAACAACCTGATGTAAACAACAACCTGACGTCAACAACAACCTGACGTAAACAACAACCTGACGTCAACAACAACCTGACGTAAACAACAACCTGACGAAAACAACAACCTGACGTAAACAACAACATTACGTAAACAACAACATAACGTAAACAACAACCTGACGTAAACAACAACATGACGTAAACAACCTGACGTAAACAACAACCTGACGTAAACAACAACCTGACGAAAACAACAACCTGACGTAAACAACAACCTGACGTAAACAACAACATGTCGTAAACAACAACCTGACATAAACAACAACATGACGAAAACAACAACCTGACGAAAACAAACCTGACGTCAACAACAACCTGACGTCAACAACAACCTGACGTCAACAACAACCTGACGTAAACAACAACCTGACATCAACAACAACCTGACGAAAACAAACCTGACGTCAACAACAACCTGACGTAAACAACAACCTGACGTAAACAACAACCTGACGTCAAAGCTGTCTCTGCCGTCTGATGCTCGGTTAGTCATCTTGCAATCTACTTTTTTATCTAAATACTTATCACCGCAATAAACCGTATTTAATTTAGTCTTAATGTACATTATGTAATTTCACATTATGTTCTTGTACATATCATATTCTATGTACCTGTATAGAGACTTCTTGCACTATTTTTTATTTGTATGTTATGATATATGCTGCATTGATGGAGGAGCTCAGGTCAGAAGAGTTTCATTTCCATTTCTACTCTGGAGCTGCTGAGCATCTGAGGAGAAAACCTTTGAACCTTCATATTTCTGGAATGATTATACCGTTTTTGAGGAACAGAAATATTGTTTTCTGGCTTCATTCTAACATTTTAAATCTACCCGGCGCAGACTTAATGGTTGCGACTTAATATTTAGAGATAATTTTCAACATTTGTATAATTTTTACATTTAAAAATCTGATTGCACGTTAAAGACAATTTCTTTCACATGGAGATTTTTTTTAAGCATTTTAAATATATTTGACATAAGAGATTGTATTTGTACACACACACACACACACACACACACACACACACGCTGCCCACGATGAAGCAGAACATAAAACAGAAGCAGTGTTTTGTCCGCCCCGGGCCACCGTACATCACGAACCAAACATCACGAACCAAACATCACGAACCAAACATCACGCGCTCCTTCCAAAATTTAAATAATAAATATATTTTAAAAACTGCTGCCGGGTTTTTATGAAAGAAGAAAGGGAAGTGTAACAGCCGGAGAAACTTGTGATGAAACCTTTCTGAAGATCATCTGCACGTCCTGGAGGGTTTCAGAATAAAAGTCCACAGAAACAAAGATGTTTTTTACTGATATGAAGTTTTATAACCTGCTGAGAAACAGGAGCATAAGTTCCTCCTCTTATCTGAAAGAAAAGAGGAGAAATATTCTGGGAAAGATAATAGATTATTATCATTAAAGGGAAAATACCATAGACATACAGTCAAATGGACGTAGTGTCCGTGACGTCACCCATAGGTTTCTGCAGAGTTGTTGAGAAGCCCTTAGTGGGCGGAGTCGGCCATCAAAGTGACCACGCCCTAATTTATGCAAACAATTGAAGACCTAATTTAAAAGGGTCGCGTTATAAAACAATTCACTCCCCAATCCATAGTCATGAAGGTGGAGTCTAACTATATCCAGAATAATTGTGGATATGTAAACATGGGAGTCTATGGAAACTGCTCCTTTCTGCAGCCATCCCCTATCAGCCATTAGATGAACTGCAGTTTGAGGCACTTCTTCTGGGCTTCCCGGTTCTGCCCCAGACTTTGCCGCTTGGAAAATATGGACATTTTATGACAGTAAAAAATCCTTAATTATCAAAATAATTAATAAAACTGAAATCATAAAATTATAAGAAAATCCCCAAAATATAAGAACATTTGAAATAAAAAAAAACACCAATTTAAAAGGAAAAAAAAAACAAGGAGAATTGCAATAATATTTCAAAATAAAACATAAGTTTGCTGTAAATGTTATCCTTTAAGACACGTCGACGAAATGTCAGTATTCTGAGCCCCTACTCTCCCCATAACTGACGGCAACAAAAGCCCGACATTATACAATTAAAATAAAGAAGTAAACACAATAAGTGTGGCTTGATTTTGAGTTAGAAAAAGGTTTATAACGCTGTGAGAATGGGTCTGCGGAGAGCATTTCTCCGCCATCCCAACTCGTCTATAACGTTCAGGGAGCTCAATGCAAGTCAATGGGACTCCCTGATAGTTGGACATTGACGCTAAAGGCCCTGCTGTGATAGTGACGCCAACGGATCCCGACATAACGTCCCTATAGGACGAGTTGGGAGTGAGAATGTGAAGCCTCGAGGTTCTCATTTGTTTCTGCACCGTCTGTCATGAAGTCATAAGTCAAATTCCCCAAATTAATGACGTGTTTTCAAGATTATAAAATAAAGTGAAATGGAAAAAAAAGTAAATCCTTAAAAGAAAAATTAAAAACGTTTTGCAATAATATTTCAAAATAAAACTCGAGTTTGCTGTAAATTATAGAGACGTATGGATTTCTGCACGGTGACTTCCTGTTGTTCGTGCGTTGGATACATCTCCGTCAGGAAGAAGCAGATTCTGAGTTTGGCTTCGAGCCACTGAGTCATTTCAATACATGAATCACAGCAACAGGTGAAAGTCTCCTCGTCTGATTGAAGGATAAGAAAACGCTCCACTGGGATTAAAGAGGACGACAGTGTGTGTGTGTTACCTTGATGAGTGTGTGTGTGTGCGTGTGTGTGTGCTTGATGAGGGTGTGTGTGTGTCCTTGATGAGGGTGTGTGTGTGTGTGTGCTTGATGAGGGTATGTGTGTGTGTGTGTGTGTGTGTGTGTGTGTGTGTGTGTGTGCTTGATGAGGGTGTGTGTGTGTGTGTGTGCTTGATGAGGGTGTGTGTGTGTGTGTGTGTGTGTGTCCTTGATGAGGGTGTGTGTGTGTGTGTGTGTGTGCTTGATGAGGGTGTGTGTGTGTGTGTGTGTCCTTGATGAGGGTGTGTGTGTGTGTGTGCTTGATGAGGGTGTGTGTGTGCTTGATGAGGGTGTGTGTGTGTGTGTGTGTGTGTGTCCTTGATGAGGGTGTGTGTGTGTGTGTGTCTGTGTGTGTGTGTGTCCTTGATGAGGGTGTGTGTGTGCTTGATGAGGGTGTGTGTGTGTGTGTGTGTGTGTGTCCTTGATGAGGGTGTGTGTGTGTGTGTGTGTGTGTCCTTGATGAGGGTGTGTGTGTGTGTGTGTGTGTGTGTGTGTGTGTCCTTGATGAGGGTGTGTGTGTGCTTGATGAGGGTGTGTGTGTGTGTGTGTGTGTGTGTGTGTGTGTGTGTGTGTGTGTCAGGGAAAGCTGAAAATAATTAATAAAAAGCTGTCTTCTTGTTAGTTTTTGTTCATTTCTATATTGCATTAAAGTGGACCTATCATGCTATATTTGAAACATATTGTAGTTTCATACAAAACATGTCTGAAGTGTTTTGTATGAAACACCAAACAGATCACCCGTTGCACGCCTCATACTGCTCAAACCCCTCTATTGAAGCCCTGTTTGAGAAATCGGATCTTGGGTGAGAAAAGAGGAGGCGGAGCTAATGCCTGATCAGAATTCTACCGGAGATAAATTCTGCTGTGATAAAACGCCATCCTGTTCTAAACCACATCAAGGATTATCTCTGAAACAGTATGGAGCTCAAATGCTTTCTCTCTTGCGGGTTTATCACAAGGTGAGTCCTTTTTTATATGTATATGTGCTTTACAGTACAGGTTAGCTCTAGGGTTGCAAAATTCCAGGAATTTTCAAAGATGGAAACTTTCCACGGGAATTAACGGGAATAAACTGGGAATTTTCTAAATGGAAGGTTGGCTCTTCAAAGGGAACTTAAATATAGTTGGGGAAAGTATATTTTAGCATAATCTTGACTGCAACAAACAGATGCCATTCAAGTACACTTGAATATCCATGCCATAGCACACTGCTTACTGCATGGCTATTGAGACCACACCCCCACAGGCACGGTGCATTCCTCCATCACATGCTCACATGATGTCGAGAAGACTGGATCACACTTTTGAGCCCAAAGCACAAGACAAATGAAGCCACATCTTTTCATTTCACATGTTGAATGGGACTTTGTGGGGATTTTTGGATGGGGGTGCATTTTTGTTCATTTTTTAATGAGTGGGGTTGGGGGGGTTGAATAATATTTAACTCAACATTCCTGTTTTCGTTCTTCAATTAAACAAATAATTGTTCAATAAAATAATTAAAACTTGTTCTGTTCTACTTAAAAAAAATTGAAATCTGTTGAAATGTCATGTTTTTTGTTTAATTTTGCATCGAATATTTCCTAAATTCCCCAGCTTAACTTCCCATGGAAACGTTCAACCCCTTTGCGACCCTAGCTCTGAGTGTTAGCGATGCTAATGTAAACAAAGACGAGATTACGTCCAAAACACGTCAGGCATTGTTTCTGATGGCAACTCTCTGTGGGTCCACTGCCGTCAGCTCGGATGGAATCTGTATCCGCTCGTTGTTCCCCTGTTTTTAAAAGATTTGGGTACGGAGGAAAAGAGAGAGGGTTTTATTTTCTGACGCTGCGTGAGTTCCCCGACGCACCGGGGACACATGGTGATGTAGAGAAGACATCACAAAGTGCATTGTGCCCGATAGGAGACCTTTAACTGGTGTGAAGATCCTGAGAGAGACTTTGATCTGGACCTTCCTCTCTGATGAAATCCTCATCTCGGGAAGTCTGAAAACTCATCTGTTTAAAACACCTTTCCACCCTCAGTAACTCCCCCCCCGCCCTCACCTCCACCCCCACCCTCACCCCCGCCCTCACACACGACGCCACACATCGCTGAGTGTCTTCCTCACACATTCACAAAGTCTCCCACTCCAACCCTGATTCAGATCAACTGAATCTGAGCTGACGTCACCTGACCTTCACTCTGAGTTTCTGCTGATGCACACAGATCGTACAGATGATGAAGACCATGATGAAGAGGAGCCTCAGATCTCTTTCCCTGATGAAGAGTTACTGGGAGCTTCCGTCTGCAGCGGGACAGGATTTCAATCTGCATTATGTTTCATCTCATTCCAGATGACCTGCATTGTACTTGCACCATTATGTCTGTTGCACTAATGAACTGCACTCTTATGTTTGTGTCGCGCATTTTGCATCGTTGGAGGACCTGCGACAGATCTTACTTTGTTTTCAATTTCTATTCTGGTAGAAAGAACTCCAGAAAACACCCG
>NW_022992142.1:0-5000 GCF_902827175.1 Gymnodraco acuticeps | reverse complement strand
GCACGCACGCACGCACGCACGCACGCACGCACACACGCACACACGCACGCACACACGCACTTACGCACGCAGTCTGTGAGTCTGAAAATGAACTGTAGACTGAAAAGAGAAAGAGGAAAGAGAAAAGGGAAGGAGATAAGAAGGATACAAGGGAAGGAAGGAAGTACACAAGTAGCTACATCAGGAAGGAAGGAATGAAGGAAGGAAGCAAATGAGTAAGTATACAAGTACTGTAGGTAGGCAAGTAAGTAAGAAAGTAGGTAAGTAAGGAAGGAAGGAAGTGAGTAAGTATATAAGTAAGTAATGAAGGAAGGAAGGAAGCAAATGAGTAAGTATATAAGTAGGTAGGCAAGGAAGGAAGGAAGTAGGTAAGTAAGGAAGGAAGGAAGTGAGTAAGTATATAAGTAAGTAAGTAATGAAGTAATGAAGGAAGGAAGTAATGAAGGAAGGAAGGAAGGAAGGAAGTTTTGTTCTCCACTACTTCCCACCTCTGCTTAAACATAAACACACTAATGGTTGCCCGGGAGCCTTTTCCAGCATTTAGTCCGATCCCCTCCCCCCTCTCGTTTCTCAGAGACAAACCCCCCGTTGTGCTCCTCTAAGACCCCCCGTTGTGCTCCTCTAAGACCCCCCGTTGTGCTCCTCTAAGACCCCCCCCCCCCTCAAAGCAGCTCTTTCTCTGAATCCCTCCAAGAAAAAGAGCTGCTGGAAACCTGCAGCTCATCGGCTGAAAACCAAATAATGTGCAACATATATATTTAGTTATTAACTGCGATATATTCCTGGCTGCTGAATCCTCAGAGCTGCTACAGGGTGTGTATTTTGTAAATTGTGTAACTTCTGTATGCAATGCTTCTTAGTTAACACTTAAGGTGGGGTCGGTCCTTCTGGAGAAAGCAGCTCGAGTGCGCTATTCAATATAACAAGTGTATCTGAAGAAACAACAGTATTCATGTACTTTAAATAACGGCCATGTGTGGAATAAACTCATTATTAATAGCTTTTAGAGCTGTAGAAACAGAACAATTACAATTACGAATATAATAAATGTATTAAAAACATTAACGTGCCATTTTACATTATGGGAGAATACATTTGATCAAATGCAAAAAAATATCATACATACAAATTAAAAAAAACTAAGGCATACATTATTTAAGAAATGGTTTAAAAGAAATACAATATGTTCTTTTCAAGAGTTTTAATTTGGTTGCATTCGAATAACCGCCAGCCTCAAAGCAGCTCTTTCTCTGACTCTGTTCCTGGAAACCCTGCAGCTCGTCGCGGCTGAATGTCGGAGCACTTTCACAGCAGATTAATGGTTAAATGTTTAAATGGTTAAATGTGCAATAAATCCTGAGAACACCAAAGGAAACTAGAGGAAAGGTTAAAGTGGAAAGCCCCGTCGTCTCTTGCGTAACAAACACGACGTTCACATGTAGAACTATCTTAGTGCCCTTTGTCCGGGAAAGATCATATTCAGAATGAGAATCCAGTTTATAGCCAGGTTCGTTTAAGGAGTCTGCTTTGGTGTCTGGTGGTGCCAACATACACCATCTGAAAATAAGTTGCAAAGTAAGTAATATAAAATAAATAAGGAATATATAAGGATAATGCAAATTAAAGTGGACCTATCATGCTATATTTGAAACATATATTGTAGGGCCATACCTCTACCAAACATGTGAAGCTTTTCAAACACCAAACAGGTCATCCGTTGCAGCCACGCCTCATTCTGCTCACACCCCTCTCTTGCAGCCCTGTTAGAGAAACGCGGATCTTGGGTCCTTAGCTTGAACAAAATAAAAGAAGAGGAGGCGGAGCTAATGCCTGATCAGAATTCTACCGGAGACAAAGTTAAATTCTGCTGTGATAAAACGCCATCCTGTTCTAAACCACATCAAGGATTATCTCTGGAACAGTGCGGAGCTCAAATGCTTTTTCTCTCAGGTTTATCACAAGGTGAGTTCCTTTTTATGTCCTGCTTTTTAAACACATGCTCTCCAGCACAGGTTAGCTCTGAGTGTTAGCGAGGCTAGCTAATGTAAACAAAGAAGTCCAAAACACGTCAGGCTTTGTTTCTGATAGCACAGGGCTCGACATTAAGGACTGCCCGATGGCCCGGGGCCAGCTAGTCTTTAGCTCGGGCAATGAAGCTTCACCTGCTGACAGCCCGTCAGTATCATGCAGCTCGCGGATCAGTAATGAGTGACCCGACAGTAAAACTAAACATATCTATAACTAGTTACGGTAGATTTGAGAGGTCATTAAAATAGCTACGTGTGATATTCTAACCTGAAGTGTGTGTTTTGTCCGCTCACCGCTGCATGTGATCATGCAGAGCTGCGTGTCGACTCGTCAGCAGCAGCTGATCTCTCTCTCCCGTCAGATTAGACTTCACTCGCGTTTATGTCCATATCGATCAGATCTAGCTAGTTCTAGCTAATGATATGACTACCTGCTTATTAAAAGACACCTAAACAATAAGTGTCGCTATGCAACCGGGTGAGGCCACAAAGTATAGCCGTCGCCATGTTGTGTGCTTCACGGATGCGCTCGGCTCCTCTCGACTGCTGCTCGGGTCTGCTCGGTCAGCTTCCGGATGAGGAGGCATTCCTTCGACCAACTTACAGTAGATAACATTACAAACATTTTTAACAGGGGCCATAATAGTGTACATAATGTTTGTTTTGGCAGTTATAACTGAATGTAATGTTTTCTACTTGTTTCCATCTGGAAGGCATCTGCCTTCATCAGATGGAAAGTGTCTTGAGCAACAACTTAAGTGTTTATTATAGCTATGCAGGGCATGAAGCGAGCAAACACATACAAGAACAAACAAACAAGTGAAATGAAGAATACAATTGAACAATATAATATTGTGGTGGTTCATCATATAATTCAGTCTAGAGAACCAGACAGCATCTAAGACCTGCAACCATCTAGATGTTCTAGGGGAGGCCCCCCAAGCCCTTCGTGCGTCATTTCGTCCGTGCGCATTTTTCAGGGCAATCTGTACTGGGCTCAGGGCCATCTGTAAACCAGCATCCTTAACGTCATGCTCTGCAGCAGCTCTCTGTGGGTCCGCTGCCGTCAGATCGGATGGAATCTGTATCCGCTCGTTTTTAAAAGATTTGGGTACGGAGGAAAAGAGAGAGGGTTTTATTTGCTGACGCTGCGTGAGTTCGCCGACGCACCGGGGACACAGTGATGTAGAGGAGACATCACAAAGTGCATTGTGCACGATAGGAGACCTTTAAGTTGTTTTAACAAACTATTTAGCATTAAAAAGGGAAGCTAAAGTCTTTAAACCAAATTGAACTATACAAATAACCTTAACAGCTAAGAAATAAATAAACACTTAGGACGATGAGTATAAATGACAAACTACAGCGTGTTATATTTTAAAGTAGGGAGGCGTGTGGCGCAGTGGGTAGAGCCTTGGTGTTGGGATC
Organism: Gymnodraco acuticeps; assembly: GCF_902827175.1. NCBI lineage: Eukaryota > Metazoa > Chordata > Actinopteri > Perciformes > Bathydraconidae > Gymnodraco > Gymnodraco acuticeps. The sequence goes on along the minus strand of NW_022992142.1, from coordinate 1,545 downwards.
AGGGGATCACAGGTTCAAACCCCACTGCAGTCTGCATGTCGTTGTGTCCCTGAGACGCTTCCCCCCAAAGTGCTCCTGAGGGGATTGTCCTCAGTGCTGAGTATGTGAGTCGCTTTGGATAGAAGCGACTCACATGTAATGTAATGTAAAAAGTGTAGAGCTGTTTACAAGAAGAATGAAAACAGGAAGTTGTGCACTGGGGAACAGGAAGTAGTTTCCAGGTGTAAATCCTATCCAAACAGGCTGTGCTGCCAACATGCACCCGTCTCAGATCAGTATGTTCCAGGTATATCAGTTAGCATGGAACAGTGTGCTAACAGTAATACAGGAGCGTACAGTGGGTTGAAGGACATTGGGATTATTTGTTTGTTTCAGTTTTAAAGTGTCAAAAAGAACGAGTAGAAAGAATCAGAAACGCTGTCCGTCAACAAATGCTCAAATAACCCAAGAGCAGCGAGAAGAAGAGATGCATTACTTTAGAGAGTAGAGAGAGAAGAAGAGATGCATTACTTTAGAGAGCAGCGAGAAGAAGAGATGCATTACTTTAGAGAGCAGAGAGAGAAGAAGAGATGCATTACTTTAGAGAGCAGAGAGAAGAAGAGATGCATTACTTTAGAGAGCAGAGAGAAGAAGAGATGCATTACTTTAGAGAGTAGAGAGAAGAAGAGATGCATTACTTTAGAGAGTAGAGAGAAGAAGAGATGCATTACTTTAGAGAGTAGAGAGAAGAAGAGATGCATTACTTTAGAGAGTAGAGAGAAGAAGAGATGCATTACTTTAGAGAGCAGAGAGAAGAAGAGATGCATTACTTTAGAGAGCAGAGAGAAGAAGAGATGCATTACTTTAGAGAGTAGAGAGAAGAAGAGATGCATTACTTTAGAGAGTAGAGAGAAGAAGAGATGCATTACTTTAGAGAGCAGAGAGGAAGAAAGATCATTACTTTTAGAAGAGCGAGAGCAAAGAGATGCCATTACTTTAGAGAGCAGAGAGAAGAAGAGATGCATTACTTTAGAGAGCAGAGAGAAGAAGAGATTGCATTACTTTAGAGAGCAGATGCATTACTTTAGAGAGCAGAGAGAAGAAGAGATGCATTACTTTAGAGAGCAGAGAGAGAAGAAGAGATGCATTACTTTAGAGAGCAGAGAGAAGAAGAGATGCATTACTTTAGAGAGAAGAAGAGATGCATTACTTTAGAGAGCAGAGAGAAGAAGAGATGCATTACTTTAGAGAGCAGAGAGAAGAAGAGATGCATTACTTTAGAGAGTAGAGAGAGAAGAAGAGATGCATTACTTTAGAGAGTAGAGAGAAGAAGAGATGCATTACTTTAGAGAGCAGAGAGAAGAAGAGATGCATTACTTTAGAGAGTAGAGAGAAGAAGAGATGCATTACTTTAGAGAGTAGAGAGAAGAAGAGATGCATTACTTTAGAGAGAGAGAGAAGAAGAGATGCATTACTTTAGAGAGCAGAGAGAAGAAGAGATGCATTACTTAGAGAGTAGAGAGAAGAAGAGATGCATTACTTTAGAGAGTAGAGAGAAGAAGAGAT
>NW_022992141.1:0-25087 GCF_902827175.1 Gymnodraco acuticeps | reverse complement strand
TTTCTATTATATCCTGATATGTTTTAACCAAATGCTTCTCATTTGGTTAGATGTGCTGTTTTCCTCTATCTTCTCTACTTCAAGGCCACAGAGCTGTTTTGGCTACTGAGCTGACTCACACAAAGTCACACGAGAACTTCTACAGCTCAAGGCCAGGTGTCTAATAACAATGTGACCGTGTGAAGATTTCTTACCTTCCCACCATTTTCCTCCCTTTATAAGCTTTGCTATCATATTGAACTGCGCACACTCGCGCAGACTATCCTATACTCTGTGAGACCTGTGTCTATATATTTATTGTATCTGATGTTTGTTTGAGGCCTCGAATAAACATCACCAGAAAGACAACTCTGTTGGATTCACCATTTATTTGTTTTGATCACTCTGACTTGTACTCTACAGTATTGGGGTTTTTAGATTTCAATAACAATTGGCGCTGCGAGCAGGGTCTCTGCAAGTTCGGTTGGGAACACCTCCGGACGCTGGTTGGTAGCTCCAGGATCCTCGGATTCCCTCTACCCCGCGACAAAAACAGTACGGGACGAGAGGACCAGCGGCGGGGGTGGAACTGATCGACTTCACGAGATCAAACGGACTTAAAAAGGCTTTCCAATACTGGGTGAGATGTACAGTGTCTAAATTGTTTAAAGTTCAACGTAATTAAAACTCCATGACATTTATGAGAGGGACTGCTCGAAAGTAGGGTTTATCCCGTCGTAGATCGTGGGTTTACGATTAGTTTTTGCGTGATTTGTACTGAGAAACAAATATCACATCATCGACGGATGAAAAAAAAAAAAAGAAAGGTGTTTAAACACCCCTTGTTTTGTCAGGGGTGGCTTGGTAACATCTAGACTTTGTCATGGGAACAAGGCAAAGTAGGGGGCTTGTACACCCTCCTGAGGGCCCGATTGTAGACGTCATGAGAGTAAAATATGGTGAGGACAGTCTGTCTAAATTAAATATATGGACGGAAATGTTCGGATTTCCTAAGGGAGGTTTTTGAGTAAATTAAAAATCAAAAACCTAAGAGATAAATTGAAGAGGGTAAGGAAAATAAATTATTTCCAAAACCATGTAAACCCCAGACATCTCTGTGTTCTTCCATTGCAGGCCTGAATGACCTCTCCTCGACTGGGTATCCTTTCCCTCCCCCGGGGTACAACCCTGGCAATCCGACTGGCCCACCTCCACCTCCACCGCCACTACAAGTCCCAGCCATGCAGTCAACAGACTCCCCGTAAGCTCGTCCACCCCCATCAGCCCCAAGTAGATGGGGACAACAGCGGGATAAACAAACCCAAGCCCAAGCAGGTGTTTGGGCAACACACCTCAGTAATGCCTTTCTCAACGGACTCACAGACACAGCGCAAGCTACGCAGAATGCTGGCCGGTCACAATACCGAGGGAGAGGCAGAAGAGGTTTTCCGAGGCAGAAGACGAGAAGCAAGACCTTCATTTGAGAAAGATGTTTCAAGTGTGGCAGTGTTGAACATTGGATTATGGGACTGCTCACAGAACACTGGCGAGTGGAGGCAGAGGGGGACAGCAAGGACGGGGCCATTCACAATCAGACTGACCTACACCAGATGGGGAGGAGGGGACCCGATCGAGCGAGACGGAAATTCAGCCAGCATCATCGAACCAGGGAAGTGAATACATACACACACATCATGCTATTGAAAATTGGAAAATGTAGAAGACATGCCTGTGGTTAAAGAGGGTACATATTTGAAATATGACAGTGAAACAGCATTTGAGAAATGTCCCACACTAACTTTAGCTATCATGGGTGTTGATGTTCTATAGTAAAAAGGGCAGATTTGCCTGATTGCAAATTTAGTGGTAGATGTATGCACTCATTAACTAATGCACTCAATGGGAGCGGCTGGGGTGACTGTAAAGGAGAAGTTTTTGTATCACTTCACAGTAGAGATAACGGTGATGATAGTCACCCATTTCCCACATCAGTAAAAAACAGTTTATTTTATCCTCCGTCTGCCCAATACATTTACTGGGCAGAGATCTGAAACTCCGGTTCGGTTTAGGCCTCATTTATTCCACAAATGAGGGGTTTAAAGTCCGGCAGCCATCTCCTACGATGGTTCAAAAACTTTTGATGATAAAGACTGTGTGAATGTGTATTAAATGGCTGCTGACATATCCTGATTCTCAGGCGTTGTTGCGTTTGACTGATCAACGTGTTTTTCCACCTGCTGTGTTCATGGAGGCTTCTCATTTGCATTGTACTGTTAATGTTGTTAATGTTGTTAATCTGTGTAAATGCTATGATGAGTTTTTCTGTTAGAATGTGTGAATGAGGAGCTCATGCTTAAGACTATGCTTGGAGTTTGCTGCGCAGCTGGTTCCTGTTGCACACCCACACAATACAAACTGTTTCAAATCCCAGGGGCGGTCCACACATTTCACTAGCCAGGGGCCCCACTGATAGATAGAGGGATTTGGGTCTAATCGTTAAAGATTTGGAGTCAGTCACTGATTGGACATCTACACACACAGAATATGTCACGTGACGTGTATCAGATGAAAATGTGCACAAACGTAGCCGTTCTGCGCACATTGCTGTTGGTTGAGGATGATGGGGTAATTCTCATATCTCTGAGCTTCCTGCCGCGCTTTCAGATGGGCCATACTCACTCTGTGCAGCTCACAGATATGACATATGTTTGATGTCCACGTTCTGTTCAAATCAACCCCCGTACCCATTGAAACGTGAAGTTGTTGATGGCATTCAGCCAGTGTTTACCTCTCTGTTTAAACAAGGGGTCATTATTCCGTGTAACGATTCCGGTACGCACTCCAGTGTTTCCTGTCAAAAAGATCAGAGACAAAACCTCCTGACGAGTGGAGATTTGTCCAGGATTTACAGCTGTAAATGCTATGCAGCTATGCACGCTCGTCCCAAGTCCTTATCTGATTCTTTCCTAAGTTCCAGCCTCTGCAGCATTTTTTTTACTGTAATAAGATCTCTCAAATGCATTTTTCAGTGTTCCTGTACACAAAGACAGTCAATTTTGTTCACATTTGAATATAAGGGTAAACCTTACACATTCACACGTTTGTGTCAAGGCTACTGTGTACAACCAGGCATTGTGTACAAGGTTGGTCTCTCTCCAAGTTTCTAAAGGCACCGCTCTCATACAAGGCCAGTTTGATGACCTCATGATTTGCGCACCCACAGCAGAACAGTGTGGAGCTGATACCATTTCCTTGTTAAAATACCTCGCAGCCGAAGGCCAGCAGGCTAGTTTGTCTAAACTCCAATATGTACAAAGAACAGTTACATTTTTGGGTCATGTCATTTTGGCGTATGTGTTCATAACACACGGCTGTTGTTATGCATGCTGTGATGTTACATTAGTCCGTTCTCTGCTTGTAATTATGCCGTTACAAGTTTCAAAGTTGTATTTATCATCTGAATTTGCCGAAACAAGTTTGGTATTCTGAAGACCATTACTTGGTTTATTCGAAAACAGATGAAAACAAACTGTCTTTTATACAAAATGGAAGTATTATACAAGTGAAACTACATGTTGCTTTAATCCCATGTAATTGTAGAATGAACACAGTCTTCCTTTGTAGAAGTCAGGTGTCTTGAGTAGTCAAAATTACCTAAAATCATTGTACACATTGGTAAATATTATTTTTCACTTGTTACCATTGTGAGGCTATTTTTACGCAGCTCTGCGTGATTTTGTAGCTAGAATTCAGACTAATGCACTACCAGAGGTGGAATAAGTACTCAGATATTGTACTTGAGTAAAAGTAGAAGTACCAGAGTGGTACAGTAAAAGTCCTGCATTCAAAATGTTCCTCAAGAAGAAGTAGAAAAGTATTATCAAAATATAATACGGTAAAAGTAGTCGTTGTGCAGATTGGTCCATTTCAGAATAATATATATGATATGTTTTATAATGATTGATCATGAAAGTGTTCTCAAAGCTGGTAAAGGTGCAGCTAGTTTGAATGGCTTTGTATACTGCAGGGTAGCTGGTGGATTTACTCCAGGTGGAACTAAAGTCTGATTCAACACTTGATTAGATTTCACATCATTCATCCACATCTGTGAAGTAACTAAAGGTATTAAATACATGTAGAGGAGTAGAAGTACACCATGTACCTCTGACTTATGTTCACTGCCAACCTAAAGTACCTAAAAGAATAGTAATCAATGATGTTTTGAGAAGTTATTTGGCTGATTGTTTTTATATCGGCTCAGCCAGGTTATATGGGAGGCCCAGTCTACGAACACTCTAAAAACAAATGCTTGGCTTAACAAAGAGAATCAAGGCAATAGGTTGCATCGATGGTTATTGAGTTAAGACAACTTCTAATGACATGTTGTTAGAGCAACAAAGTTATTTGAGTTAGGGGAAAAGGCGTTTCCTCTACAATCAGGTGTTTTCAATTACCACTTACTTAATCATTGGTAGCATAAACACAAGTTTTTAAGTTGATTACTCCAAACGTTCCAACTTGTTTTACCGTAGGATTTAAATGTAATCTTAAGTTGTGTGTACTTAATTACCACATGTTGAACATGGACAGATGTTTTTAAGTGGACAGCCATTTGTAAATTAAGTTGCTCCAAATAATATTGTATTCAATAGGGTTTTCCTCTTAGCTTATTCATGTTTTTGCCTTTAAAGAAAGAAATTAATTGATTCCACAACAAAAATATTAGGCAATTCACTTTTTATTTTTGAACTGCAGTTGTTTATTTCAACACATGATGTTTCAATCAGGAGAGTTTGAATTTCAAGTTGTATTTGAATGACAAAAGATGACGCTCACCTTAAAATGTCCTTTGTATATTTCTATGTGTCTTAACTGTGGGAACTTGTCCAGGCATCTTAAGTGGGAGTGGACTTGAAATCCTTAACTCAAGGTGTAGAACAATAAGTTATCAAGCTAATTGCATTACAATACCTCAACTTGAATTTAGGGTGAAGTCAATTAATACAGAAATCAGAGTTCAAATGACACAATTAAGTTGCAACTTAAACTGTTTATCTAAAATCAATTAACTCACATTTTTATCTTGCAACCAGTGCATTTAATTAAGTGGAGGTGAAAGGTCGCCTGAATTCGGTTTTTAGACGTACAGATCACTCATTTTGATATTAATATTAAACTTAGTTTTCTTTTCTTCAATTTTTCATCCTCGTGTAGAATGCTATCACGAAACACACATGTGGTTGTTTATAGCATAAAGAACATCTGAGTTAATGTGAGGTAGGGAAATACTCACTTGAGTATGTGCATATAAATATGTAATTTACAACAGCTGTAAGATGCTTGAAAAGCTTGAAAAGTGCTTGAATTTGATTTTGGAAAAGGTGTAAGAACCCTCTTATTGACCTTTGCCTGAAGGTGACGAACACGACTGTGTGCACACCTAGACCGGACTTAAAAGACGTTCCTCTGACCAACGCTGACCTCATTTTGTATGTTGATGGGTCTGCCTCTCGCGACCAAGGGGGCACTAATCGGGTGGGTTTTCCTGTTGTTTCAGATTCTGCTGTACTCCGTTCCGGACCAATCCCATGTCTCAGCACAAGCAGCAGAGCTCATCGCACTAACTGAAGCCTGCACGTTTGCAGAAGACAAAACCGTGACTATTTACACTGACTCACGCTATGCTTTTGGGGTAGTGCACGATTTTGTGGCTATTTGGAAGTGTAGACAATTTCTGCAAGCAGTACAGACCCAGTTCCCCTAAGAAATTGGGTCTGCTAATTTACCTGCTGACTCAGCCGCAAAGGCAGCTGCTCTGATTCCTCTCGCACCTTATACTCATTTGTTAGAATGCCTGTCTCCTCCTTCACTGACAACATGTCGTCACTTCAGCAGCTAGCTACACCAATTGAGAAGGCTCGGTGGAAGGCTGCTGGGGCTGCTTTTGACACATGGGTTGGACAATGTGTCAAAAGGGTGGATGTTAGAGGCTATAAATCAGATGTTAGAGGCTATAAATCAGATGTTAGAGGCTATAAATCAGATGTTAGAGGCTATAAATCAGATGTTAGAGGCTATAAATCAGATGTTAGAGGCTATAAATCAGATGTTAGAGGCTATAAATCAGATGTTAGAGGGCTATAAATCAGATGTTAGAGGCTATACATCAGATGTTAGAGGCTATAAATCAGATGTAGAGGCTATAAATCAGATGTTAGAGGCTATAAAATCAGAGTGTTAGAGGCTTATAATTCAGGATGTTTAGCGGCTATAAATCAGATGTTAGAGGCTATTAAAATCAGATGTTAGAGGCTATAATCAGATGTTAGAGGATCAATTACATAAACGATTGTTAGAGGCTATAATCAGATGGTTAGAGGGCTATAATATCAGATGTTAGAGGCTATAAATCAGATGTTAGAGGCTATAATCAGATGTTAGAGGCTATAAATCAGATGTTAGAGGCTATAAAATCAGATGTTAGAGGCTATAAATCAGATGTAGAGGCTATAAATCAGATGTTAGAGGCTATAAATCAGATGTTAGAGGCTATAAATCAGATGTTAGAGGCTATAAATCAGATTGTTAGAGGCTATAAATCAGATGTTAGAGGCTATAAATCAGATGTTAGAGGCTATACATCAGATGTTAGAGGCTATAAATCAGATGTTAGAGGATATACATCAGATGTTAGAGGCTATAAATCAGATGTTAGAGGCTATAAATCAGATGTTAGAGGCTATAAATCAGATGTTAGAGGCTATAAATCAGATGTTAGAGGCTATAAATCAGATGTTAGAGGATATACATCAGATGTTAGAGGCTATAAATCAGATGTTAGAGGCTATAAATCAGATGTTAGAGGCTATAAATCAGATGTTAGAGGCTATAAATCAGATGTTAGAGGCTATAAATCAGATGTTAGAGGCTATAAATCAGATGTTAGAGGCTATAAATCAGATGTTAGAGGCTATAAATCAGATGTTAGAGGCTATAAATCAGATGTTAGAGGCTATAAATCAGATGTTAGAGGCTATAAATCAGATGTTAGAGGCTATAAATCAGATGTTAGAGGCTATAAATCAGGAGTGGTTCACAAGGGGGGTGAAGGGGGGTAATTTGCATTAAGCAAAATTCATTTGAGCACCTAATGCTGGATTTCATTGAGTTTAGCCCATCAGAGAACATCTTAAATTAGAACAACGGTTCACATTTTGCTAAAGAGGGAACGGCACAATCAAAAACAAACTATCAAAATGCTGTGCAGACACAGGTCTGTCATGGACACGAGCTCTGCCCATTGAGCTGATGTACATGCGGATGTGGGAACGAACACGGAGCCAACTCAGCCATTTGAAATCCTTTTTGGGGCTCCTCCACAGATTGGACTCAAGGCTCCAGGATGTCCTCTTCCCTCCACAACTTTGTGTGAGGATGCTATGTTGCTATGTTGTATGTTAACCTGTCATCCACTTTAGCGACTGCCACTGGTCCACTTAACCATCTCCAACCCGGCGACTTCGTGCTGGTCAAGGATTTCCGGAGAAAGAGCTGGAAATCCAATCGTTGGCCCCTACCTGCGTCTGGTCAACCAGACAGCGGTCAAGGTCGCCGAGAGAGAGCTACGTGGGTCCACGCCAGCCACTGCAAGGTCGTAGTCACAGGAAAGGAGAAACGGTAGAAGCAGAAGACAACAAGTGACGTGTCCTAGTCACCAACAGAAGAAGTAGACGACAACAAGTGACGTGTCCTAGTCACAACAGAAGTAGATGACAACAAGTGATGTGTACTAATCACCAACAGAAGTAGATGACAACAAGTGACGTGTCCTAGTCACCAACAAAAGAAGTAGACGACAACAAGTGACGTGTCCTAGTCACAACAGAAGTAGATGACAACAAGTGATGTGTCCTAATCACCAACAGAAGTAGATGACAACAAGTGATGTGTCCTAATCACCAACAGAAGTAGATGACAACAAGTGATGTGTCCTAGTCACCAACAGAAGAAGTAGATGACAACAAGTGATGTGTCCTAGTCACCAACAGAAGTAGATGACAACAAGTGATGTGTCCTAGTCACAACAGAAGTAGATGACAACAAGTGATGTGTCCTAGTCACCAACAGAAGAAGTAGATGACAACAAGTGATGTGTCCTAGTCACCAACAGAAGTAGATGACAACAAGTGATGTGTCCTAGTCACAACAGAAGTAGATGACAACAAGTGATGTGTCCTAGTCACAACAGAAGTAGATGACAACAAGTGATGTGTCCTAGTCACAACAGAAGTAGATGACAACAAGTGATGTGTCCTAATCACCAACAGAAGTAGATGACAACAAGTGATGTGTCCTAATCACCAACAGAAGTAGATGACAACAAGTGATGTGTCCTAGTCACCAACAGAAGTAGATGACAACAAGTGATGTGTCCTAGTCACAACAGAAGTAGATGACAACAAGTGATGTGTCCTAGTCACCAACAGAAGTAGATGACAACAAGTGATGTGTCCTAGTCACAACAGAAGTAGATGACAACAAGTGATGTGTCCTAATCACCAACAAAAGTAGATGACAACAAGTGATGTGTCCTAATCACCAACAGAAGAAGTAGACGACAACAAGTGATGTGTCCTAGTCACAACAGAAGTAGATGACAACAAGTGATGTATCCTAGTCACCAACAGAAGAAGATGACAACAAGTGATGTGTCCTAGTCACCAACAAAAGAAGTAGACGACAACAAGTGATGTGTCCTAATCACCAACAGAAGTAGATGACAACAAGTGATGTGTCCTAGTCACCAACAGAAGAAGATGACAACAAGTGATGTGTCCTAGTCACCAACAAAAGAAGTAGACGACAACAAGTGATGTGTCCTAGTCACAACAGAAGTAGATGACAACAAGTGATGTGTCCTAGTCACCAACAGAAGTAGATGACAACAAGTGATGTGTCCTAGTCACAACAGAAGTAGATGACAACAAGTGATGTGTCCTAGTCACAACAGAAGTAGATGACAACAAGTGATGTGTCCTAGTCACCAACGGAAGTAGATGACAACAAGTGATGTGTCCTAGTCACAACAGAAGTAGATGACAACAAGTGATGTGTCCTAGTCACAACAGAAGTAGATGACAACAAGTGATGTGTCCTAATCACCAACAGAAGAAGATGACAACAAGTGATGTGTCCTAATCACCAACAGAAGAAGATGACAACAAGTGATGTGTCCTAGTCACAACAGAAGTAGATGACAACAAGTGATGTGTCCTAGTCACCAACAGAAGTAGATGACAACAAGTGATGTGTTCTAGTCACCAACAGAAGTAGATGACAACAAGTGATGTGTCCTAGTCACCAACAGAAGTAGATGACAACAAGTGATGTGTTCTAGTCACCAACAGAAGTAGATGACAACAAGTGATGTGTCCTAGTCACAACAGAAGTAGATGACAACAAGTGATGTGTCCTAATCACCAACAGAAGTAGATGACAACAAGTGATGTGTCCTAGTCACCAACAGAAGAAGTAGACGACAACAAGTGATGTGTCCTAGTCACAACAGAAGTAGATGACAACAAGTGATGTGTCCTAATCACCAACAGAAGAAGTAGACGACAACAAGTGATGTGTCCTAGTCACAACAGAAGTAGATGACAACAAGTGATGTGTCCTAATCACCAACAGAAGAAGTAGACGACAACAAGTGATGTGTCCTAGTCACCAACAGAAGAAGATGACAACAAGTGATGTGTCCTAGTCACCAACAGAAGAAGTAGATGACAACAAGTGATGTGTCCTAGTCACCAACAGAAGTAGATGACAACAAGTGATGTGTCCTAGTCACCAACAGAAGAAGTAGATGACAACAAGTGATGTGTCCTAATCACCAACAGAAGTAGATGACAACAAGTGATGTGTCCTAGTCACCAACAGAAGAAGTAGATGACAACAAGTGATGTGTCCTAATCACCAACAGAAGAAGTAGACGACAACAAGTGATGTGTCCTAGTCACCAACAGAAGAAGATGACAACAAGTGATGTGTCCTAGTCACCAACAGAAGAAGTAGATGACAACAAGTGATGTGTCCTAGTCACCAACAGAAGTAGATGACAACAAGTGATGTGTCCTAGTCACCAACAGAAGAAGTAGATGACAACAAGTGATGTGTCCTAGTCACCAACAAAAGAAGTAGATGACAACAAGTGATGTGTCCTAGTCACCAACAGAAGAAGTAGATGACAACAAGTGATGTGTCCTAATCACCAACAGAAGTAGATGACAACAAGTGATGTGTCCTAGTCACCAACAGAAGAAGTAGATGACAACAAGTGATGTGTCCTAATCACCAACAGAAGTAGATGACAACAAGTGATGTGTCCTAGTCACCAACAGAAGAAGTAGATGACAACAAGTGATGTGTCCTAGTCACCAACAAAAGTAGATGACAACAAGTGATGTGTCCTAGTCACCAACAGAAGTAGATGACAACAAGTGACGTGTCCTAGTCACCAACAGAAGAAGTAGATGACAACAAGTGATGTGTCCTAGTCACCAACAAAAGAAGTAGATGACAACAAGTGATGTGTCCTAGTCACCAACAGAAGAAGTAGATGACAACAAGTGATGTGTCCTAGTCACCAACAGAAGTAGATGACAACAAGTGACGTGTCCTAGTCACCAACAGAAGAAGTAGATGACAACAAGTGATGTGTCCTAATCACCAACAGAAGTAGATGACAACAAGTGATGTGTCCTAGTCACCAACAGAAGTAGATGACAACAAGTGATGTGTCCTAGTCACAACAGAAGTAGATGACAACAAGTGATGTGTCCTAGTCACCAACAGAAGTAGATGACAACAAGTGATGTGTCCTAGTCACCAACAAAAGAAGAAGATGACAACAAGTGATGTGTCCTAATCACCAACAGAAGAAGTAGACGACAACAAGTGATGTGTCCTAGTCACAACAGAAGTAGATGACAACAAGTGATGTATCCTAGTCACCAACAGAAGTAGAAGACAACAAGTGATGTGTCCTAATCACCAACTTGCACCACACTTGCACTACATACACTAAAACACACTACACACAAGGTATCACGAGCGAGGGCCAGCTGAGCGGTTCCATATGCCTCTGGTTCCTCGTTTGTGTTACCGGTGTGCGGAGTCTGACTGTCCGTGTCAAAACATCGACCGAGGGAATACACACACACACCCCATGGAGCATTCCCACCTCGTGATGACGGCTCGCCTGGGAAAACGACAATGCAACCGTGAGCAATACTACCGGAGAGCCTGGACAATAAAAAAATGGTTCCTCTGCATACTTGCCATGATAGTTGTGTTGGGACTAGTCCTATATTTTATGTATCCATGGTCAGCACACAGCAGGTCAGCCAAAATCGAGGTATCTAAGAGGTACATGGGGAAAGCAGGGCGAACCACATGGGAAGAGGGGCTGATCAAGACAGGGATTGGTAACATTACTCTAAGGGATGGGGAAGATAGCACAGTGCAGTTAGACCCGTGCGACTACATGCATTGCTCCGACCCTAAGAAACTGGGGTGGGCAGACGCCTACATATGCTATGTCGAAGGCAGTTTTGGTCACACCGCCAATCACTGCTCGGGGGGCTGGGCGTTTGTTTTATGGACCACTGCGTACACCGATTGGGGTTATACCCTATGGGACGACAAAACAAACATTGATTGTCCATCTCCAAAGTCAATTCATCGAGCCCCGTTGTCCTGTTGCAACTACAGGCTGCCCAGAGATCAGACGGGGGTTATTATGTTGTATGTATGTATGTATCCGACACCGACCCGTGTGGCACATTTTACATAGACATCGCGCCCAAACCTCAGACCCCCAAAAAGGGTAAACAGCCTTTGACACAAACATTGACATCCATAGGTACATCTACACTTCTAAAACGTAACCTATACATAGGCAATAACGACCATAACAACATTGATGTGGTTCAGACCAGTAATGGGATCACCGGTAACGTTTGGTGGCACACTCTGAGATCATTCTTGCAGGCCGCAGGACAAAATGGTTCATGTTATGCATGCACCCTTTTTCCCCAGGACTCATCAATGTCAGTGCCAGTTCGTCCGCGCTCTCTGACCCAGGTTGAACACCTCTGTGCATTTATGGCTCTGACAAGGCCCATCAAGGGGGAAGACCGCGTAACCGAGTGGCGTTATGCCAGGCAGCTTCCCCCACCATGCAGTAATAAGTCTAACTCCCATTTGCGTGCATATACGGTTGATACCACATACGCAAAGTACCAACCGGTCAGCCATGTGCACCCCAGCCATTTGAGAGGGATGAAACACAGCATTTGTATCCAGAGAGTATACCACAAAACGTCTCTTACACCACCTTATTTTTCCCTAGGCACTACTACTGGTTGTACTCGTATCCTACGGAACACGTGCAGTTACGGTGCTTACAATAGCTCGTATTGCATATTCAGTGTCCCTGGAAGAATCCTTTCTAACGTAGCATTCCCTGATGTTAACCATACTTCCCTCCAACTGGCCTGGCCCAGTGATGCTGGGTTTAGCGCGCCACAAGATTACGTTTGGTTGTGCGGCGACAAGCTCTATCAAGTTCTGGCTCCCCTCTGGATAGGTACATGCACTCTAGTGGATTTGAATCCAGCAGTCACGGTCCTCACGTCCTTAATGCACACGACACATCATTACCCAGAGTTCCAACACCCCGACCACCACAAGGTAAAAAGAGATCTGACGTCCGCTGGAGCTAAATTCTTTGGTGGCCTGTTCCCATGGTGGGGTACAGTAAACAATGCCCATAACATAGATACCTTACATGTTCGACTAGAGAACCTCACTTACGAGACGACGCAAGGCTTCCAGGCATTGCCCCCATTCATAATAGCCTCTAGGAATATGCTCATGCAGCACCAATTTGCTCTTGACCTTTTGTTCGCCTCAAAGGGTGACCTGTGTCATGTGATCGGTGACTCCTGTTGCACTTACATTCCCGACGCCACCAAGAACATCACTGACACCGTGCTGCATCTTAACAACTTGTTAGCCGACATGAAAGCGGATGACATATCCAACGCAGGCGGCTGGGACTGGTGGTCCTGGCTTACATCGGGGGGGTGGCAAGCATGGCTGGCTAGGATAGTTACAACCCTGACGATCATTTTCGGCCTATTAATCAGTTGTACCTGTTTGATTATCCCAATACTGAAGAAGTGCGTTTCCAGCCTGGTATCCTCAGCTTTCGTTCAGTATACTGCTATTCCATTACATGACAATCCTTTGCGCCACAGTGAGATAGACCAGCTAGAATCAGAAGAGTCTGATTCCGACACTACAATATAATCAATATAATCATGTGAATCGAGTGTACTCTCCTCCTTGTATGCTTACATTATATTGGAGTCTGTCCTCCACAAAAACAGCCAGTTTTCTATGATATATTTGTGATGTGTTTACTTAAACCAGCGATGGAGTGTATTCATTGATGTGTTATATCAGTCTATCCTGTCATTTGGTTTTTATTGATCAAGTATGATCAAAAGTGGGGAATGTAGTGGACATTTCTATTATATCCTGATATGTTTAAACCAAATGCTTCTCATTTGGTTAGATGTGCTGTTTTCCTCTATCTACTCTACTTCAAGGCCACAGAGCTGTTTTGGCTACTGAGCTGACTCACACAAAGTCACACGAGAACTTCTACAGCTCAAGGCCAGGTGTCTAATAACAATGTGACCGTGTGAAGATTTCTTACCTTCCCACCATTTTCCTCCCTTTATAAGCTTTGCTATCATATTGAACTGCGCACACTCGCGCAGACTATCCTATACTCTGTGAGACCTGTGTCTATATATTTATTGGATCTGATGTTTGTTTGAGTCATCGAATAAACATCACCAGAAAGACAACTCTGTCTGATTCACCATTTATTTGATTTGATCACTCTGACTTGTACTCTACAGTATTGGGGTTTTTAGATTTCCATAACAACACACAGACAGACACAGACAGAGAGACAGAGAGACAGACAGAGAGACAGACAGAGAGACAGAGACACAGACAGACAGACACAGACAGAGAGAGAGACAGACAGACAGAGAGACAGAGAGACAGACAGAGACACAGACAGACAGAGAGACAGACAGAGACACAGACAGACAGAGACACAGACAGACAGACACAGACAGAGAGAGAGACAGACAGACAGAGAGAGAGACAGAGAGACAGACAGACAGACAGACAGAGAGACAGACACACACGTGTTAAAGTGTTGGTTTTAACTGATGAACCAGCGTAGAGAGGCCCCGTCCCTTAGCATCACGTACAATGTGTCCCATTGATATGTTTGTTTTGTAAAGTAACTTTGGGTTTCTAGAAATGCACTTTATAAATTGTGTCCATCACATTTAGCTGAGGCTTTTATCCAAAGCGACTTACAGTAAGTGCGTTCGACCAGGAAGACACAACCTTGAAGAAAACAGAATCATAAAGTACATCAGGTTTCATAGAGCCAAACATTTCAAGTGCTACTCAACTGGCTTTAGATAAGCCAGTCCTTTATTAGTATAAAAGTGCTTTGTTAATAGTTCTATCGCTCGAAGTGGAGTCGAAAGAGATGAGTTTTCAGTCTGGAAGGTGTGTAAGCTTTCTGCTGTCCTGATGTCAATGGGGAGCTCATTCCACCATCTTGGAGCCAGGACAGCATTGTTAGTTGATGATTGATAGTGTATTAAGTTTCTTATCAAGCTCCACATTTGTGGAATCAGCTTCCAGTTTGTGTTCGGGCGGCAGACACCCTATCCGTTTTTAAGAGTGCGCTTAAGACCTTCCTTTTTGATAAAGCTTATAGTTAGGGCTGATTAGATCCAGCCCCTAGTTTTGCTGATATAGTCTTAGTTTGTCGGGGGACATCTTACTTCTTCCTTCTCTCTGTCTATACCTGTGTACTCTCATGTTCCCATTAACCCAGCTTCCCCAAATGTCTTTCTTTTTGGTGTCTATATACGCCGGGATCCGGAGTCATGGATGATCCTGCGCTCCTCTGTCCTGGATCGCGAGCCCTGTATCTTGAGTCGTGGCTGTGGTCCTGGATCATAGGTCCTGGATGGATATCCTCGTGGATTCATCTTCCTATTATACACACATGCATTTCCAAACATTTGGACTACCTATGTTGCAAATGTATTATCTCTTCAATTTACACACGGCATCTATTGCACGTCTGTCCGTCCTGGGAGAGGGATCCCTCCTCTGTTGCTCTCCCTGAGGTTTCTCCCATGTTCCCTTTCAACTGTGGGTTTTCTCCAGAAATTTTTCCTTGTACGATGTGAGGGTCTAAGGACAGAGGGTCTAAGGACAGAGGGTCTAAGGACAGAGGGTCTGAGGACAGAGGGTCTAAGGACAGAGGGTCTAAGGACAGAGGGTGTCCTATTGTCATACTGATATTCTGTACAAACTGTAAAGTCCACTGAGACAAATGTAACATTTGTGATATTGGGCTATAAAAATAAACATTGATTGATTGATTGAAGTTCCTGGACTAAACAAAGGAGTCCAATGCACAGAACCCTCTAGGTTTAGAGACACGTGCTAACAGATGCTAATGTTCACAATACACCGGGGACAACACACTTCTTATTAACCATATCCTCACCTCGCTCCAGCCTCTCCACCCGGGCCACCAGCTGCTGCACCAGGACCCTCGGCTCTTCTTCTGTGGTTATCTCCGGGTTCAGGAGGTCGTCTCCATGGTCCTTAGTGGGGGTCTGAGCCCGGACGGCGGCACAGAGCGCCAACAACACCAGCCAGCTGCTCGCCATGAGGGCTCTCTGAAGCACAGGGTCTGAGAACAGGGTCTGACTACAGGGTCTGAGAACAGGGTCTGACTACAGGGTCTGAGTACTGCCTCCCCTCTGGTCTGAGTACTGCCCCCCCTCTGATCTGAGTACTGCCCCCCCTCTGGTCTGAGTACTGTCCCCCCTCTGGTCTGAGTACTGCCCCCCCTCTGGTCTGAGTACTGTCCCCCCTCTGGTCTGAGTACTGTCCCCCCTCTGGTCTGAGTACTGCCCCCCCCTCTGGTCTGAGTACTGTCCCCCCTCTGATCTGAGTACTGCCCCCCCTCTGGTCTGAGTACTGCCCCCCCTCTGATCTGAGTACTGTCCCCCCTCTGGTCTGAGTACTGCCCCCCCTCTGGTCTGAGTACTGCCCCCCCTCTGATCTGAGTACTGCCCCCCCTCTGGTCTGAGTATGAGTACTGCCCCCCCTCTGATCTGAGTACTGCCCCCCCTCTGATCTGAGTACTGCCCCCCCTCTGGTCTGAGTACTGCCCCCCCTCTGATCTGAGTACTGCCCCCCCTCTGGTCTGAGTATGAGTACTGCCCCCCCTCTGATCTGAGTACTGCCCCCCCTCTGATCTGAGTACTGCCCCCCCTCTGGTCTGAGTACTGCCCCCCCTCTGATCTGAGTACTGCCCCCCCTCTGGTCTGAGTATGAGTACTGCCCCCCCTCTGATCTGAGTACTGCCCCCCCCTCTGATCTGAGTACTGCCCCCCCTCTGGTCTGAGTACTGCCCCCCCTCTGATCTGAGTACTGCCCCCCCTCTGGTCTGAGTATGAGTACTGCCCCCCCTCTGATCTGAGTACTGCCCCCCCTCTGGTCTGAGTACTGCCCCCCCTCTGATCTGAGTACTGCCCCCCCTCTGGTCTGAGTATGAGTACTGCCCCCCCTCTGATCTGAGTACTGCCCCCCCTCTGATCTGAGTACTGTCCCCCCTCTGGTCTGAGTACTGCCCCCCCTCTGGTCTGAGTATGAGTACTGCCCCCCCTCTGGTCTGAGTACTGCCCCCCCTCGGGTCTGAGTACACACGTCTACACACTGCTTGGTAAACACCTGTGGACTTTACTGTTTGCACAGTTTATTCAAACACAGGAAATCAATACTTCAGATCTTTGCTCTCATGGTTTCGGGGCGCTTCAGGTTTTTGGTAAACGCCGAGTCATCGTCAGGACTCTGAAGCTGTTCCTCAGCTAAAATGACGGAGAGACATTTCCTCCAACAGAGACTTGGTTTATTGAGAACTTCAAAGTGAACACAGGACATGACGCCTGAAACCCCCCAGCATGCATCACTGTGAGAGCGTGACACTGACACCGTGCACCTGCCTGATCTGCACGTCCAGAGCTGGTCCTCCTATTGGACCGTACAGAACCAAAGAGGTCCTCCTATTGGACCGTACAGAAACCAAAGAGGTCCTCCTATTGGACCGTACAGAAACCAAAGAGGTCCTCCTATTGGACCGTACAGAAACCAAAGAGGTCCTCCTATTGGACCGTACAGAAACCAAAGTGGGACATTTGACACAGAGGCAAAGAAGAAGAGAAACCCGAGCACCTTAATCTGAGAGAAGAGTTGTTGTTTCTTTGAGGAGACTCTCTTTAGTGGGTTCAGTGCATTCTTAGTGAGAACTGGAGTAACGTGTGTGAGCTATCACACTGGAAACATTAGAAACTGGAAATGTATGCAATCATTTATGGCATTAATATTTAATATCTAATTATTGTCTGTTGAGATTCCTGGAAACAGAAATGACAAAAAAGAGTTTTCATTAAAAAGTTGATTGAAAAACAAACTGTTATTAGATCACACACGTGATCACACACGTGATCACACACACGTGATCACACACCTGATCACACACCTGATCACACACACCTGATCACACACCTGATCACACACCTGATCACACACACCTGATCACACACACCTGATCACACACCTGATCACACACACCTGATCACACACATGATCACACACACCTGATCACACACACCTGATCACACACACCTGATCACACACACCTGATCACGTGATCACACACGCGATCACACACGTGATCACACACACGATCACACACGTGATCACACACACGTGATCACGTGATCACACACGCGATCACACACGTGATCACACACACGATCACACACGTGATCACACACACGTGATCACACACACGATCACACACGTGATCACACACGTGTGATCACACACACGATCACACACGTGATCACACACGTGTGATTGATCACACGTGATCACACACGTGATCACACACGTGTGTGTGATCACACACACGTGTGATCACACACACGTGATCACACACACGTGATCACACACGTGTGATTGATCACACGTGATCACACACGTGATCACACACGATCACACGTGTGATCACATACACGTGATCACACACACATGATCACACGTGATCATAAACCAACACACTTTTTAAAGATAGAGTTTATAAGTTTATGACGGACCAAGTGGCGCGGTGCGAATCGTCAGTGTGTTCCCTGACTCACACGGAGACCATCACCCCGTCCCACACACAGCCAGATGTGTGTGCATATAACACCTGACGAAGACACACCTGTCAGACCTGGAGCGTATGCAGGACCCGGAGCAGACCTCAGTCCACCCACAGCAGTGAGACATGTTGAGGACATCATATAGGACATTTCTAATATGCTAACTGTGCTAATGTCCCAGCATCTGCAGGTCAGCATCCAGCAGCCTCTATGTGCTGGAGACCCTACTCTGCACCTCTATCAGAACACGTTGGGGTCTCTACATGTCCAGGTTCTACGACCAGACTCATCTGGTGATCAGGATGCTGACGGAGCATCAGGTGAACCCCCCCCCCCCCCCCCCAACAACTGGTTCATATATATTTATAGTCCAACACTTCAGATGTGACGCGATGAGCTGGTTTCATGGAGGGCTGAGACTCCTGCGGGGAGGGGGCTTCATCTCTTTGGGTTTTTGGACAGAACCTCAGCTCCAGTATTAATACCGGGAGTAAAGGTCCAGTAAGGCGGGTGAGCTGTGGAGAGACCTGCAGCAGTTTCTAAAGTGTCTCTCCTCAGGACCAGGGACCCGAGGAAGTCCTGACCGGAGGATCAGTGTCTTTGCAGCTGCTCAGGTTCTCTCAAAGTGCAGATCCAGTTTCTTTTTGGTGTTCGAGTTCATTTGTTCTCCCACATCTGGCTTCTAGAGTATCGCAGCTATAGTCTCTTGGTGTGCTTGGAGTTGTAGTGGCTGCGCATGTCCTTCCGGAGGCGGAACTTCTCCCCGCAGACGCCGCAGATGTACAGGTGGACGTCCATGTGCTTCTCCAGCTGCTCTCCGCCGGGGAAGATCTGGAAGCACACCTGGCAGATGGTCTCCCCGGCGGACAGGTGGGAGATCATGTGTCGGACGTGGTCGTGTTTGAGGAAGGTGCCCTGGTCGCAGACGGGGCACACGTAGCGCGCCATGCCTTTGTGCATGTCGGTGTGCAGGCGCAGCTGGCGCTCCCGCAGGAACTGCTTCCCGCAGGTCTGGCAGGTGAACTGCTTCTCTTTGGTGTGGACGGTGTAATGCTCCCGCAGGTGGCAGCGCTGGTAGAAGCCCTTGCCGCAGATGCTGCAGAAGTGTTTGCGGCGGTGATCCGGTTCGCCCTCCTCCAGCAGCACGGGGCGGAACGGTTCCTGCTCGTGGCAGGACAGGGCGTGGTCCAGCGCCAGGCCCTCGCTCTGGAACAGCTTCCCACAGTGAGGGCAGGCCAGGTCGGCCGCCTCCACCTCCATCCCCTGCGGCTCCTCCGGCAGCGAAGCCTCGTCCTCCGACTCGCCGCCCTGGGACTCGCCGCAGCGCTCGGCGTGCTCCTGCAGCTGCCGGCCTTTGATCAGCACCTGGCCACACCTCCCGCAGGCGCAGATATGACTCATGTGGTTGGACAGGTAGTGGGCGGACTTGTCTTCGTCCGTTAACAGAGTGCCGCAGAGCTCACAGGGCGCCCCGTCCCCGTCCTGCTTCTCGTCTTTCAGCTTGCGGAGCTTTGGAGAGACTCCCGACTCTTCGCTGCCCGACATGTGGCCTTCATAAGGCTCGCCTGAGACGCCGGGCTCTGGGTCGCAGTCTGCTTTCTGACCCCGCAGGTTGTTTCGTGCCGCGTCATTGAGCCGTGATCTACGGCTTCTGGTGGCGTGCTCACCGACCCGGACCATCTGTATCTCAGGAAACGCGCCATCCTCTGGTTCTGTCTTGATAGAGAGCGTCCTGGTGGAGCTGGGCTCTCCGTCGGTGCCGGCTGCCACAGACCTGAGGGCGGATTCGGACCAGTCGTCCTCGCCTTTACAGATGAGCCTGTGTTCCTCCGTGCTCTCGGAGGCGGAGCTCTCTGCCTCCCCCTCCACGTTGCCTCTCGGCTGACTGAAGGCCTTCCGGTTGGTGCAGGTCAGGATGTGCTCGATCAGAAGTTTCTCGCAGCTGAAGACAAAGCCACAGTCGTCGCAGGTGTAAGTGCGGCCGAACCGAGGGCGGTCTTTGAGAGCCGAACTCCTGCCGCCGGGCCTCTTCCTCAAGTCACATGGCTGATCGGCTGCTCCGTCCCCCAGCGGCGGCGCCATCTTCAGAGGAGCGTTAGCCATCTTCAGAGGAGCGTTAGCCATCTTCAGAGGAGCGTTAGCCATCTTCAGAGGAGCGTTAGCCACCTTCAGAGGAGCGTTAGCCACCTTCAGAGGAGCGTTAGCCACCTCCTCCGCCGGCCTGCTGGCAGCTTTGGGTAAGGTCTCCACTTCCTGTGCAGCTGGTGGCTGCTCGTACATGCGCACTCCGAACATCATTTTCCCGGCGGTGGCGCCAGAAGAGGAACTGGACGAGGAGGCGGAGGAAGACGGGGTTGGGTTGGAGCTCCTGATGTCTCGGAGGTCCTCAAGCGAGTCAGGGATGTAGTACATCTGCAGGTACGCCATGGAGGCCTTCAGCTCCTCGAACTCGAAGCTGCCCACCACGATGCGGCCGAGGTACATGAGCTGCAGGATGAGGTCAAAGCACTCGGCGCTGATCTGCATGTTGCTGAGGTCCAGGCGCCCCGCCCCCTGCTGGTCCCGGATGAACATCATCCTGAAGTAGGAGCTGCAGGCAGCCAGGACGGCCTTGTGCGCCCTGAAGTAGATGTCCCCGATGGCGATGAGGCAGTCGCACAGGAAGCCCCACTCACGCTGGTTGTTGAGCTGCTGGAGGACGTGATCGCTGTGGCTCGGCCTCGCCATCGCCTGCAAGCACCAAGACATCATCATCATCATCACATCATCATTATCATCACCATCATCATCATCACCATAACAAATAAACTAGCTGCACCTTCACCAGCTTTGAGAACACTTTCATGATCAATCATTATAAAACATATATATATATTATTCTGAAATGGACCAATCTGCACAACGACTACTTTCACTGTCTTTCACTATATTTAGATGAGAATACTTTTCTACTTTCACTTGAGGAACATTTTGAATGCAGGACTTTTACTGTGACAGAGTATTCCTACACTCTGGTACTTCTACTTTAACTCAAGTACAAGATCTGAGTACTTCTACTTTTACTCAAGTACTAGACCTGAGTACTTCTACTTTTACTCAAGTACAAGATCTGAGTACTTCTACTTTTACTCAAGTACAAGATCTGAGTACTTCTACTTTTACTCAAGTACAAGACCTGAGTACTTCTACTTTTACTCAAGCACAAGATCTGAGTACTTCTACTTTTACTCAAGTACAAGATGTGAGTACTTCTACTTTTACTGAAGAACTAGATCCGAGTACTTCTAATTTGACTGAAGAACTAGACCTGAGTATTTCTCCCGCTCTGTATATTAGGTGTTGTTACTGTAGATCACTCCGCAGCTAAAATGGAGATCCGGTGGTTATCCGCGTCAAGCTAACAGTAACCAGACCGGAAGTTAATGCGGCCAGTCCTCCAAAATAAAAGCCTCAACCAGTCCAACCGAGTGACCTGAGCAGGACTCACGTCTCATGGCTTCATTATGATCTTATTACTAACGTCCGAACATGTTTGAAATAGTAGAATACAAACATTTCAAAACAACGCAACAACAACGCAACTTCTAGCTTGTCTTTTATTTTGAAAATCCAGATGTAGTAACAGCTCGATGCGTGATGACCCCCGCACACAGTCTCCCTCCCTCCCTCCCCCCCCCCCCCCCCCCCCCCTCTCCGCACCGCCCCGCAAACAACAGGCCGAGAGAGCCTGTGTTTCCTGGAGCTCACACACCGACTCACCGTGAGATCTGAGGCCGAGGAGGGGCGTCTCTGTCCGGCTGCGCAGATCGGAAACTCCCGCTGTAACTCCTCTCTCTCGCTCTCGCTCTCTCTCTCTCTCTTCCTCCTCTCTCTCTCTCTTGCAGGAAGAGTCTCTTCTTCTTCCTCCTCCTCTTCTTCTTCTTCTTCTTCTTCTTCTTCTTCTTCTTCTTCTTCTTCTTCTTCTTCTTCTTCTTCTTCTTCTTCTTCTTCTTCTTCTTCTTCTTCTTCTTCTTCTTCTTCTTCTTCTTCTTCTTCTTCTTCTTCTCCTGCTGCTGAAGATCAAAGCACTTCCTCCGAACACCACGCAATTAAACACTTCCGGTCCAAATGCCGGGCCTTCAAAATAAAGGTCATCATCCGGGGAAGTGAGCGAGCAGAGCGGGAACAAACACGGAGAAATACGATGATATTAGTGATCAGAGATGT
Organism: Gymnodraco acuticeps; assembly: GCF_902827175.1. Classification (NCBI taxonomy): domain Eukaryota; kingdom Metazoa; phylum Chordata; class Actinopteri; order Perciformes; family Bathydraconidae; genus Gymnodraco; species Gymnodraco acuticeps. The sequence goes on along the minus strand of NW_022992141.1, from coordinate 2,507 downwards.
TGACAGAGTCGCATGTATAGCAATAAACTGGTCATATTAATACTTACACTTAACAAAAGAGTTCACGTGTTGGTGTTTCTTTAAGTTAAAACTCCGTCTTGTAACGTTTTTATTTATTATTTTAAAAAAAATGTATTTTATTTATTCTTCTTGCACTTCCACTGCGCAGCACGCAATGAAACACTTCAAAATAAGAGTTCTGATTCATCTTCAAAATCCCTGTGAGTACTCTGTGTACTGTGCGTGTACCGTGTGTACCCTGTATACTGTGTGTGTACCCTGTGTACTGTGTGTGTACCATGTGTACCCTGTGTACTGTGTGTAGCTTACCCTGTATACTGTGTGTACTGTGTGTACCCTGTATACTGTGTGTAGTGGTTGTACCCTGTATACTGTGTGTACCCGGTTCCTTCCTCCCGAGGACTTCGTGCCCGCCGTCGCTGTGACCTCGCCTGCGGCCGGGCAGCGCTCCTTCCTGCTGGGGACCACCGGGTTATGTTCGCCCGTCACGGCTCAGCGACCCGGCTTTCACCGACCGGCAGGTCGAAAACAAAAGGATACCCAACATCTAAATATTGGATTGTTCTTTCTTAGTAAGATCCCATGTTCATTTTACAATTGTGGTCTTACCTTGACTTGAAGATGAAGTCCATGCTCTCCTTCTGGACAACAATCTCCATTACTTTTTTGTAAAAGTCCTCCTTATCTTCCTCTAGTTTCAAAACAAAAGTCTAGTTTGTTGTTTGCGTCTACCATCTCTGCGTAGAATAACAGTAGCAACAAGAACCTGTGGGCTCACGTGCGCCCCCTTCAGTGCGGCAGAGGTTATGGCTGCCTCTCCTGGTGCTTTTTTCATTGCCGTTGTATGATGAGACCAGCGAGCCTAAATTTCATATATACGTGAAATAAGTTATTTAGAGACTATGGATGGCGAGGATAAATGTAATAAAGGGATCTACAAACATTACATTGGTGACATACAGTGAGATGGTGCAGGCATGCGCTTAGGGTCCGCTTTCCAGCCAGTTTCTGTGGGGTGACGCATTCTGAGGTGAGGCAGAGCTCACCTGTGCCTCACCTCACCCCACAGTAACTGGCTGGAGCGCGCTCACAAAATAAGTGCCCGCGCTACATTAGTGCCCGCGCTCCAGCCAGTTACTGTGGGCTTACGTGAGGCAGAGCTTGTCCCTGCCTCACTTCTCTTCGCTCCCATGTAGTTGTAGCGGAGCTCGGCCAATTTGCTGATTTTGACTATAAGAAGCGATTGGAATCAAACAGAAATCACAACACAGATCAGTGGAGACATGTTATTATTATTACTATTTAGTTTTTCTTTAGTTGTTTTTCCATTACATTGGAGTATGACAGGTGAGGCTCTGCCTCCCCTGACTGCACGTCGCTGATATACTGTGTCCTCCTCCTTTTCTCTCTCTCTTGGCTACTCGGACTGCAAGCCAGCAACATGTCCTTTTCTGCTCCGCAATAAAGTTCACTTTTGCTCCTCCATTGCACCGCCTCCGACTCCCTATCTCTCTGCACTACAGTACCCTGTATACTGTGTGTACTGTTTGTACTCTGTATACTGTGTGTTTGTACCCTGTATACTGTGTGTACTGTTTGTACTCTGTATACTGTGTGTACTGTTTGTACTCTGTATACTGTGTGTTTGTACCCTGTATACTGTGTGTACTGTTTGTACTCTGTATACTGTGTGTTTGTACCCTGTATACTGTGTGTACTGTTTGTACCCTGTATACTGTGTGTACTGTTTGTACTCTGTATACTGTGTGTTTGTACCCTGTATACTGTGTGTACTGTTTGTACTCTGTATACTGTGTGTTTGTACCCTGTATACTGTGTGTACTGTTTGTACTCTGTATACTGTGTGTACTGTGTGTACTCTGTATACTGTGTGTACTGTTTGTACCCTGTATACTGTGTATACTGTTTGTACTCTGTATACTGTGTGTTTGTACCCTGTATACTGTTTGTACTCTGTATACTGTGTGTTTGTACCCTGTATACTGTGTGTTTGTACTCTGTATACTGTGTGTTTGTACCCTGTATACTGTGTGTTTGTACCCTGTATACTGTGTGTTTGTACTCTGTATACTGTGTGTTTGTACCCTGTATACTGTTTGTACTCTGTATACTGTGTGTTTGTACCCTGTATACTGTGTGTTTGTACTCTGTATACTGTGTGTTTGTACCCTGTATACTGTGTGTTTGTACTCTGTATACTGTGTGTTTGTACCCTGTATACTGTTTGTACTCTGTATACTGTGTGTTTGTACCCTGTATACTGTGTGTTTGTACTCTGTATACTGTGTGTTTGTACCCTGTATACTGTGTGTTTGTACCCTGTATACTGTGTGTTTGTACTCTGTATACTGTGTGTTTGTACCCTGTATACTGTGTGTTTGTACTCTGTATACTGTGTGTTTGTACCCTGTATACTGTGTGTTTGTACTCTGTATACTGTGTGTGTGTACCCTGTATACTGTGTG
>NW_022992140.1:470000-484703 GCF_902827175.1 Gymnodraco acuticeps | reverse complement strand
CACAAAAAAACCTGAGCATGAGCATTTCCTTTGTCCTTCCAGCAAAAAGAGGGGAGGAAACTGTGTACGGTGAGGTGAAGGTCAGAACGAACAAAGAACGAGGGTAAGTTGTATTAAAAAAAACATTCAGGTGTTACTGCAACTGGGAGTACTACTGCGTGGGACGCAGTGGTCTGTGCATCTGATCATCAGATCAAGGGGGGTGCTGGGGAACTCCAGTTCGAAACCCGCTCCTGCCGCCACTGCTCAGGCCGTGTGTCCTTGGGCAAGGCACTTCACCCGGATTGCTCCTGTGGGTAATGTCCACAGTACATGTATGATACTAATGTGTACTTGTAAAAGCACCTCGATGACTTCGAGGCGTGAAGATGGACGGTGTGGCGCAGTGCGCAGTGCGCTGTGCAATGATCATCAGATCAAGGGGTGAAACCCGCCGCTGCTGCGTCTGTAAAGCCGTTGTGTCCTTGGGAAAGACACTTCACCTGAACTTGCTCCTGTGGGTATTGTCCACAGTGACCATTGCATGTATGATACGTGTAATGTGTATTTGTAAAGCGCTTTGAGCATCTGGAAAAGCGCTATAATAAATGTAAGGAATTATTATTTACTGCTACCACTGCCACCACTACTCTACATTACATCACATGTCACTTGTTAGACGCTTTTATCCAAAGTGACTAACATACTCAATACTGTGGGCAATCCCCACAGGAGCACTTTGGGTTGAAGTGTCTCAGGGACACAACGACATGCTGACTGCAGCGGGGTTTGAACCTGTGACCCCCTGATCACCAACGCACAACCCACTATACCACACGCCTCCCATTGACTTTACCATTATAACTATAATTAAAAGGGAACAAGTTCACAAGAACTGTTCTAAAGTTTATATCTGTAGTGCTTTGTCAGTAACCCTAGCACTCTAACAAAGCCGTAACATATTGGGAGTGTGCAGTGTGACCAATGTCAACGTCTTGCAGACGGGGCATCCTGGTCTTATGAAAAAATGATCGTCCCAAGTACAAAAGCTGTCTTATCCCCCGTTTGTTTTTGACATATCAAAAAAATTTCTAATCAAGAATATGCACAAATCTTTAATGTCAAATCATTGTTGACTTGTTTCCCAAAACCAAGACCTTTTACCAGTGTATTCTGGTCCTTTTGTAAAAGTACTGATACCATGTGGGTAACATTAGCCTTTACAGTAGAAGTACAGCATTGAAAATGTTTACTTGAGTAAAAGTAAGTAAGGTATACAAAGCAAACTGTACTTGAAGTAATCAATGTACACGACACAGAAAAGTTCGAAATTAAAGAAAAAACACCCAAAAAACAGTTCTAATAAAAATAAAATAAACTTAAATGTGTACAGATGCCAATTAAGTTTCTTATCTAGTTTTTCAGATCCTCCATCTGTTCATATGTATAACAACACATTATATACTTGAAATAATAATGCATCTGAATTATTAACTTACTACAAATGTAGTGCAGTAAGATATATGTCCGACAGTGGCTCAGTCAGTACTTGGACTGTGAGCCGTAGGGTCGCTGGTTCAAGTCCCCGACCAGACCTAAATATGGAGTGTGGACTGTTAAACGTATCCATTACAAGTAGAAGTACAGCATTGAAAATATTACTTGAGTAAAAGTAAGTAATTATAAAAACACAGAAAGGTTTCAAATTAAATAAAAAACACCCACCAATAGTGTTCTATTTAAATAAAAATAAATATGTGCAGATGCCAATTAAGTTTCTTTATTATCTAGTTTTTCAGTTGTTCATATTTATAACAACACATTATATTTTTTTAATAATAATGCATCTGAATTATTAACTTACTATAAATGTAGTGGAGTTAGATTTATGATACCTTTGAATTGTAGTTGAGTTAAATCATACAGTGGCATGAAAAGAAAATACTCAAGTAAAGTACCTCAAATTTGCACTTAAGTACAGTTTGATTAAATGTATACAGTAACATTCTACCACTGCCTTTTACTGAACTCTATCAAGTGGTTTTGTTGCTTTTACGGGGGTTTATCTGCAACGTTATTAACGTGTTAAAAACTGTGAATGAATCTGTGACTAAATATGAGGTTTGTTTTTAGGAAATCTCTTGGGAAACGTTATTTTGAGATTGAACTTTTATGTTGTGCTGCAATTATGTTAAAGTGACTAATACTCAAGACCTACCGTAACTCTCACTGAACACTTTTAGCAAAGTACATGAAGCAGTTTCTCAAAACACAACTCTTAAAGTCGGCCCTTTAACAACAGTCAGGTGCCTGTTTAAATATGTGAACAATCTTTCGCTGTCCATATCACTCCTTTTTTCATTTAGGCCATTTCTCATACAATGTAAAGTGATAGGGGACCAAATGCACTCCTTTGTTCTGAACTGTATTCCAAAGTTTGACTGAATAATATAAGGTTCAAGCATCTGAGTTAGTCAAATCAACTTGGTATCCTTTCCTTTCTTTTACCTTTTACTCTCATAAAAAAAGAAGATCCATCTGCATTTACCATACTGTATACTGTCCTAGTTGAAAAGTGACACAATATCTGTACTAAGGAGACTGTAACTTGAAAGGTACCACTCTTCATCTGGAAGTTAATGTGATTAATTGTGTTGTTTAGACTCAGCATGACGTCGGCGCTTTCAGCACTTGGCTTGTTGTTTGGGGGGATTCTCTGTGTCATTCTGCTGGGTGGCATCATCGAGTCTGCGTCTACCGTAAGTACACAAAACAGGAAGTGCATTATCTCACACTTAGACATGAGACAAACCGTAAAGACATAGTAGCAGCCGTTTTACCTGTTACAACCATTTGATATCAGTCATGTACATGCCACAGTATGACAGTGTAGAAAGTATTATTATGAGCGTCTTCCTCTTACAGAGTCGTGCAATGATGACGCATCTTTGTAGGCCAACATGGAGGTAGCATCCATTCATGTATTGTGCTTGTTTTCCCAAATAAAGCCACATTATCAATCAAGAAGCCGTTCATGTGGATGAATACATTAATTAGTTTGAGACTTTCCTATACTGTACATACCTGCAGCACCATTAGTGGGAAATACAGACAAGCATGCATACAAATAATTAAAAGATGAGTCAAGTCATATTCTATATTTCTCTTGTTCTTAACAAATCACATGATCAGACCCAAACGACAATGAAAAGTCTATCTAATGTCAATCTATTAACACATGTCATGTGTCTTTCATGTTACTGAGCCTCTGTGAAGTTCTGAGTTCATCCCACTCTCTCTACCCACCAGCGCTTGCTATTTCACAAAATGTGTGGCTTGAAGACTTCCCCATTCCACTCCTCTCTTAGTAATGTTGACTTCAAACCACAGTGACAAGCAGTTCCAGGCAATGTGAAATATAAATGGGTCTGAGGATTGGAGAAGTCAGAACACTTTGAGACGGACTGAGACATTTTTAGTTTGAGTCTAAAGACCGGAAAACCTAAAGTGAGACTGACAGGATAACGTTTTCCTAAAGAGGCAAATTGACAAACATGATCACCTTGATTAAGAGGCCTAATTTTCATTTTGGCAGTTACATTAATTCATGAGAGTGGTCCGAACGAGTTAAAAGAAAACTCATCTCTACGGGCAAACAACACAAAACTCAGCTTAGAAAATGCAAACTTGACGAGGGACAACAAGAATCTGACGGACCAGTTGGGCAACCTGACACAAGCCTATAATGTCTCAGAGAGAAACGTCAAAGACCTTTCTGCAGAAGTCCAGGAGCTGACAACAAAAAACAAGGAGCTGGAGAACCAGAAGAAGAACTTGACCCAGAAAATACAAAACCTGACAACAAACTGGAATGAGCTCAGCATCAGTCGAGCTCAGTGGAGCATCGATTCCTACTGCTTAGGAAACGCCGGTATGTTCAGATCCTATATATTAGGTCATCATTACAATATGTTCAAAAGGCAGGCATGTTGCTGATTGTATGGACTCTGTTGTTTCAGATAAAAAGTGTCAACCTTGTCAGAGGGGCTGGTTACTCACTGAGCCCAGCTGCTATGTGTATATTGACGCTCAGCCTGCTAATCAAAAAACCTGGGAAGAAGCTCAAGGAGACTGCAGAGGAAAGAATTCAGATCTGGCTGTTGCACATAATTCAGAGGAAAAGGTAAACCCATTAATATGATGCAATTAGAAAGTAATTGTGTTTTGTGTAGGTTTGAACACACTTTGGGTCTTTAGGTCATTATGTGTTTATTACAGTTTAATGTTTAAATATCTGACAACTCTCTCTCTGTCTTCCAGGAAGCAATCAAGAAAAACAGCTTTGGAACTAACGGATTCTGGATTGGTCTGAGAGTTGTAAATAAGAAATGGAAGTGGGTGGATGGAAGTGATCTGACTGAAAGGCAAGAGATTCATTACTAAACACTTTGAATAATAAAATCTATCAGACTTCATCTAAACATCATGTTCTCTCCTCAGCTCCTGGATAGCAGCTCCTGTTGACGGTCACTGTGCATTGTTTTTCAAGAACAAAAAATGGTCATCAGTGAGATGTGGTGAGAAACAACAATGGATCTGCCAGCAGAAGGCTCTCTCTGTTTAAACAAAGCAGTCAGACTAAGATGGTTACTGGAAACTCTTTGAGAAACAGATGAATTACTTGTGAATAAAAACTAATTCCAAACAAAAATATAAAACAAAAAAAGGATAAAACCAGTAATTCCAGAAACGTTTCTCAAACTGGATAAAAACAATAAAACACAAAAGTTAACTCATAATGTGGATTATTTTAAAATCGATGTACTTTCAGTTTGACTTAATTTCTATGGAGCTTGCTAAATTAATGCAAATATGTATTTCTTTAACATGTGATGGTGTTTTTATTAGATATGGATGGTTAAAATAGTTAAACTGTTTAGTGTGAATAATGTTATTCTATTGTGTTAGAGATGCAACGCTTCAACTCTGCAGATTATTGCAAAGACTATGGACCATGTTATTGAATTGCTTCTACCGGCCAGCAGAGGGCGCTGCATCACTTGTTCTCAATACAAAGTTCCAGAGTCTGTTGAATAACTATTTTTCAAGATTCAAAGGTTTATCGTCATGACATTTAGAAACTACGGTGTGATTATGTAATGTATAAAACATGTGATCTCAGGTTCCTTAACAGTGCAATTACAAGACATAAGAAATACATATAAAAAACAACTATACAAATAGAAATAGTGCAAGCTCAGGTGTTTAATAGTCTGATGGCCAGTGGGATGAAACTGTCCCTGATGCTATTCTGATGACGCACAGTTTATGGATGATTTGTATCTATCTGTATTTGTGTCTATGAGCAATGTCTTGTTTCACTCTGTTGTCACCAGTGAATAAATGTGCTGCCACACATTGTTGTTTTTGTGTTTCTCTTGAAAACATCAGTGCTTTAATCAAGTCTGGAGAAACAATCTGATTCATGGTGCGACCATTTGGATGAGAATAAGATAGAAGGAGATCAGGCCCTCAATATCCAGTCACTCTGTCAACATCAGCACCAGCAGAGTTTCAGAGAGGGACAGGAAGTGGAGGTGAATCGGATGAAAAACTGCAAAAACTAAGGTGACACACGCTGATCGACAGCCACACATTGGGGTTGTGGGATTGGGTGTCGAGGTCTCTGAGGAAGCATCATATTGGGTATTTTATCTTTATCAAATGAAGCTCCAGTCTTTTTTTCTGGTTTACATTAAAGTCAAAATATGTTTGGCTGTTCTGTTTCTGACCATCAAGAAGCCCAGCGGTAGCAACAGACACCTCAACTTAACCCAGAAGAACCCGGACACATTTCTACTTTCGGGAAATGAAGGGGAACATCATTTAGACTAAACAGACCATCGAACGCATTTCTGACAAGTAACCCCCCCTAGTGTCAAATATCTGAACTGTGACATATATGTCACATTGGGGCTTTCATGGTAAAAATAACTCTTATTAATGAGGATGATGGTTTAAATGAGTTTGAACATTCTTTGAAGAATAAAGAATATATAACTAAATATAATTGAATCAGCTAAATTAACTGAGGCAGATCATAATCATATTTCTAATTGTACATAATGTCACTCCGGGTTCACTGTGAAAGTTTTAGGGTTAAAGTCCCGATGTGACACCAGTGTCACAGCGATGTTTGTCTCATTTGTTTCATATCAATTTGATCAATACATGTTTCCACAAGAGGTTAAATGTAATAAAGGAAATGTTTATGTAAGCATTTAATTCTACTTTACCTTTAGCAACAAACAAAAAAGCTTTTGAAATGTAGCTCGTTCCGTCCCATGTGTTAGCCTGGCACATGGACATCTTGACATGTTGTTATGGGTAACACAACATCAAATGACCTTAGGGACCTCATGAGATAAAAACAAGGCAACAGCTGTATAAGGAACTTTCTAGAACATTTAAAGGTCATGTGACACCTTCATGGTGGGTCCTTATGGGTTAAGCAAAGATACTTAGTGTTTATTCTGTAACATCACGCTAAGCCTGTTCATCTTGCATGTTTAGTTCTTGTTACTAACGTCACGTTTAGGTGTTCGTTATCAGGTTATCCTAAAGGTTTCATGTTTAGTTCATAGCCCATGTTTAGGGTTAGGGTTTAGTCATGTCTCGTTGTTAACGTGTTCATTTACTGTCACTTATGTTACGGCCCGGCTCCTGGTACACAACAAAAACCCTAGAGCCGAGACGAGGTGCAGCAATATAACAATAGTTTATTTATATTTAAACAAATGAAGCCAGCAATAGGTCCCCCGAGGCTGGCACACAGAGAGTGCCAGAGGAATGAGCGCGAGGGACGAATCCGGTTGGGCTCTCTTCTAGTAGGCTTCCCCGACCCAGGTGCAGCTCATCAGGCAAATGCCGGCCCCACAGCACTGGATCGACCCCTCGTGGTGTGGAGAGGTCATCACACTTATGTCTTGTCTCGTCTGTCATTGCACTTCCTGTTTTATTTACCTGTCTCTTTTCAGAGCTCTTGACTGTCACACAGACACCATTTGTGTGTTTTCCCGCCACTGTGATTGTCGCCTCAACCTTGATTGTTTTCCGCCTGTGTCCCATGAACTCTTCTATAAATACTCCTCGTGTCCCTTTGTCCTGTGCCAGTTCGTCTTGTTTCGTACAATGTCAAGAGAGCCAGAGTTTTCCAAGCTAACATCTTCAGTTTCAAGAGCCACATTCAGTTAGTCTTCTTGTACTTTAGTGTGGAGTCGTGCAGTTGAGTCCAAGTCTCTGTGTCACTTCCCTGAAACATGTATTAATCACTTCAATGTTGCAGCTGAAACAGAAGGATTGAGTCGTTTTTAAACGATATACTGTTAGATATCTTGTGAGTTTCTTCCTCAAATATAACAATATAACATATATCTGATAAGTGGAGTGGAAGTGTAAAGTAGCAGGAAATTGAAAATTCTCAGTAAAGTAAAGTACATCAAAAATGTTGCTACTACTTCAAATTCATAATTTTACCGAAAGCCAATCAGAGCACACTGGGCTTTTCAGAAGGGCTTCTAAGGAGACAAAGTGTTTGTCCTTGTCGTTTTCTCTCATGTTGCTCGTCAAAGTTATCAGTACGTTAATCAAGCCAAATAAGGGCAAAACTATTCGATAGGTTGCAACATGTCTGACCCTGAAGTATTTTAAAACTTCACACCATAACCTCAGAGCAGAAAGTCGACTGAAAGAGCGTCACATCAGAGTAGACCCTCTCTGACAGCCTCAGGTCTGCAGCAGGACTTCAGACTCTCCTCCAGGATGAACAGAAGAACTCAGCAGGAAATGGGTAATTCAATATATTCTAATTTGTGAGTGAGTGTAAAACATTGCTTATTCCTTTTACCGAGACATTGTCTAAAAATGTTCCTATTCATAGTGTTTCTGATTCTTGACCAGATCTGAGCAACAAAGGGTTTAAAATAACATTTATTTCAAATGTGATCTTTAAAATTGTGATTTTCAAACTCTGATAAACACAGAATTATAAATTCAATGCATTTGTTTCTCTCAGAATAAATTGAGTAAGAAACTGGCGATGTCTCAACATCTTCTTACGACAAAATCTACAAAGTCAGATTTTAGTTTGTCTAATGGATTTAGTTTCAGCAGAAAGATATTTGTTTGTTATTTTAAAGAAAATGTCAGCGTGAGAACCGAACAATTCTCTGTGTGTGGTTTTTAGTTCTGTTTTAGATTCATATCTGGAGTTTAACGTTACTCGTACATTAAGACTCAACACATTTGTTATCTCTCTATGTAGAAGTGCGTTGTTGACTTCTGCTTCTGATCCCTTACATAACGGCTACTGTTTTCAAATATCGGTTTAATCCCAAAATCCACCTTTCAGTGTTTCAATGGTTCCTCGTGGATGCTCAACATGCTGGGAGTAAAACTGCACTCAAATATAAATGATGTGTTTATCTTTCAGAGGAAATTGAAGAAGAAGAAGATGACTCTGTTAATGCCTCAAGAGGCGCTGTGGATTCAAAGAGAACCCGTCCAGGTGCATCATGAACACAAAACAATCCATGTTTAATATTCTCAACATGGGATTTATGTAGCAATCACAGTGTTCAGAAAAGGGAGTAAAGAAAGTTGAAAGTGTGAATATTGAATTGTCTCTTTTTGTTCTACATGTATCCTAAGCATCTGTGGCTGTCATGTTGTTTAGGTTTTTTTAACTGAATTATTATTTTTCAGGCTTGAGGTTTGTTCTTCCGATAGCAGTGTGTTGGATCATACTGTTAGCCATCATGGGTCTCCGTATCTACTGTGAGTATCTTCTGTGTGAATGTCAGTTCAACAGTTTGTATTAGATGTGACCTGAAGCTCTGTAACTCCGTCTGTTGATCCAACATCTCCCCTCTCGTTCGCTGCCACACATGTTGCAATAGGAAGCTGCCATGTGGCGTGAAAGTGAAGCGTGTGTGAAGGTGTTTGCTTGATTTGCTAATTGTGCAAAAAGCCGCAGTTTAAAGTTGTTCCTGTTCTTCAGTAAGCTCCGTGACTTATCCTTCCTGATGTTCAAGCTGGCTCTGTGCAAATATGTATTTCAGTGTTTGATATTTCAAGTACTTGAGATAACAAACGCACTGTAGACTGCAGAACGTCCATTAATCTTCAGGTAAAGTTTAGAATATAACTTTGCACCAAACAAAGCAGTTGTTCACGTGGTCATATGAGCACTTGACTATTGATTCAAGATAGATTCAAACATGTGAACCCATTCTTCAACGTCTATTAAGAACATTTAAACAGAAGCTTCACAGCCCAACACCTCCCTCTGTCTGTCTCTGTTGTGACCTCTGAACTTTCTGAAGACAACGCCAAGCAGACTGCAGAAATCAAGACGCTGACATCACAGAAGGATGGCTTGACAAAGCAAATACAAGAAATGGAGACGAACTGGAATGAGCTCAACGTCAGTCGAGCTCAGTGGATCATCAATGAGTACTGCAAACTGGGTGAAGGTATGTTCAGGAACCATCAACTAGGATAAATTGCCAGTCAGCTGTTCCTAAGGCTGACTTCATCTCTGGCTACACCTCCCTGCAGTCTCTGGATTTCCTTGCTCTCACTGAGACCTGGATTACTCCATCCAACACATCCACCCCAGCAGCTCTCTCCACTGCATATTCCTTCTCCCATACACCCAGACCAACTGGCAGAGGAGGTGGCACTGGTCTCCTGCTCTCTCCCAAATGGAGCTTTTCCCTCTTCAAGCTACCTAACTTCACTCCTTCCACCTTTGAATTCCATGCCGTCACAGTAACCCATCCTATACAGTTAACCATTGTTGTTCTCTACCGTCCACCAGGCGCCTTGGGGGACTTCTTGGAGGAATTAGATAATCTCCTCTCACTCATCCCTGAAACTGGCCCTCCCGCTGTACTTCTCGGAGACTTCAACCTCCAGACGGGGAAGATAGACGAACTAACATCTCTGTTAACCGCCTTTGCTTTCTCACTCTCTCCGTCCCCACCGACTCATAAAGCTGGCAATGTCCTTGATCTCATATTCTCAAGGAACTGCGCTACTTCTAACCTCTCTGTAAACCCGCTCCACACATCCGATCACTTCTTCATTTCATTCTCTCTATCCCTTTCCAAACATAACAAACTAATCTCTTCTCATCCTGCACTTGTCCGCCGTAACCTTCGTTCCCTCTCCCCCTCTACCTTTGCCTCGTCGGTGCTCTCAGCCCTCCCTTCCTCTGATTCGTTCCAACTCCTGCCTCCAAACTCTGCTGCAGAAACTCTCCTCTCTACTCTCTCATCCACTCTGGACTCGCTCTGTCCTCTCACATCTCGGCAGGCTCGTCAGTCCCCTCCTGCTCCCTGGCTAAATGATGCACTGCGTGCTAATAGAACCGTCCTTAGGGCAGCAGAGCGGAAATGGTGGAAATCCAAACACCGTGACGACCTCCTAACCTATCAGGCTCTCCTCTCCTCTTTCTCGGCTTCGATCTCTCAGGCAAAAAGCACTTTCTTTCAAGATAAGATCCAATCTTCCTATTCCAATCCTAAAAAACTATTTTCCATCTTCTCCACCCTCTTGGACCCTCCAAAAGCCCCTTCCCCCTCCTCACTTCTGTCAAGCGACTTTGTTACCCACTTTGAAAAAAAGGTTGATGATATTCGCTCTTCTTTTTCTGACTCACCTTTACTCACCGCTGGGTCACCAGACCCTCCTTCCACCAACACACTTACCTCCTTTTCCCCTCTCTCTCCAAGTGAGGTTCTTACCCTCATTACCTCTGCCCGCCCTACCACCTGTCCTCTGGACCCTATCCCTTCAAACCTCCTTCAGACTATCGCTCCTGATATTCTACCGTTTCTCACCCATTTCATCAACACTTCTCTAACTTCTGGTCACTTTCCAAACAGTCTCAAGGAGGCAAGAGTAAACCCTCTCCTAAAGAAACCCACTCTCAACCCGTCTGATGTTATAAACTACAGGCCTGTCTCTCTCCTCTCGTTCCTGTCTAAATCACTTGAACGCGCTGTCTTTAAACAACTCTCCTGTTATCTCAATCAGAACAACCTTCTGGATCCGCACCAGTCTGGTTTCAAGGCAGGTCACTCCACAGAAACTGCTCTCATTGCTGTCACGGAGGAACTGCACACTGCCAAAACTGCATCCCTCTCCTCTGTCATCATCCTGTTGGACCTGTCTGCTGCATTCGACACGGTGAATCATCAGATCCTCCTTCGCACTCTCCAAAAACTTGGAGTTTCAGGCTCTGCACTTTCCCTCCTCACCTCATACCTGAAAGACCGTACCTACAGGGTGACTTGGAGAGGGTCTGAGTCCGACCCTTGTCAATTAACTACGGGGGTCCCTCAGGGCTCTGTTCTTGGTCCCCTCCTCTTCTCCCTGTACACAAACTCGCTCGGATCAGTCATTAGCCCGCATGGTTTTTCTTACCACTGCTACGCTGACGACACCCAATTAATTCTGTCCTTTCCCCGCTCAGAGACCCAGGTCGTCGCACGCATCTCTGCTTGTCTAGCTGACATCTCTCAGTGGATGTCTGCTCACCACCTCAAGCTCAACCTTGACAAGACTGAGCTGCTCTTCCTCCCGGGAAAAGATTGTCCCACTCTTGACCTAACAATCAACATCGGCACCTCAGTTGTTTCCCCGACCCAGACTGCAAGGAATCTGGGTGTGACCCTAGATAACAACCTGTCATTCACTGCAAACATCGCTGCTACAACCCGTTGCTGCAGATACACGCTTTACAACATCAGGAAGATACGTCCCCAGCTGACCCAGAAAGCGACTCAGGTTCTGGTCCAGGCTCTCGTCATCTCACGCCTAGACTACTGCAACTCCCTCCTGGCTGGTCTACCTGCATGTGCCATCCGACCTCTGCAGCTCATCCAGAATGCAGCGGCTCGTCTGGTCTTCAACCTTCCTAAATTCTCCCACACCACTCCGCTCCTCCGCTCCCTTCCGGTAACTGCTAAAATCCACTTCAAGACACTGGTACTTGCTTACCATGCTGCGAATGGATCTGGCCCTTCCTACATCCAGGACATGGTTAAACCTTACACCCCAGCGCGTGCACTACGCTCTGCATCAGCCAAACGACTCGTTGCGCCCTCGCTGCGAGGGGGACCCAAGTTCCCATCGGCGAAAACACGTGGGTTTGCTATCCTGGCTCCAAGATGGTGGAATGAGCTCCCCATTGACATCAGGACGGCAGATAGCTTGCACATCTTCCGGCGCAAACTGAAAACTCATCTCTTTCGACTCCACTTCGAGCATTAGAACTATTAACAGAGCACTTATATACTAATAAAGGACTGGCTTATCTAAAGCCAGTTGAGTAGCACTTGAAATGTTTGGCTCTATGAAACCTGATGTACTTATATGATTCTGTTTTCTTCAAGGTTGTGTCTTCCTGGTCGAATGTACTTATTGTAAGTCGCTTTGGATAAAAGCGTCAGCTAAATGCAATGTAATAAATAAGATTGACAATATCTATTGTAAAACAATATGCAAATGTCAAAGGGGGTGGATTATCAGAGATGGGGCCTTTTAGCCTGTGCTATTTACAAAACCCCAGCACTTACAGAAGTGAGAGACATTACTCACTTGTATTGCAAAGATGCAAAGTGTGGAGAGAGTGGAAAGTGCCTCTCGGTTGGCCTCCCCTGAACGGAGCTCTGCACCTGCTGTGCAGAATGTCAAAATGTGTCCCCTAACGTTTCTGAGGAACCTGACATTTAATATTATATTCTAGTATCTATATACTTGACCTCTCACAGAATTATTTGATGAATTGCGTACTGTACTTTGAATTAAGGTTCCAGTTTCAATACAACCTGTACTATTTACACCTATGTTTTAGAGGCTTGCGATTTAGAACTAATACACTTTATTGTATTGGGTGACTCTTATTCTGACTATTTGTAGTTCAGCCACCTGGTATTTCCCTCTCCAAATATAATGACCATCAGAGTGAGCATTCTTAACTTATGGGCTATTGTGCCACTTCTCCCCCATTCTGAGTTTGACTGTCTCAGAGAAGAGGTAGGCCTACGTCTAAAGAAATCTCATTTGCAATAGAACTGTACCAGATATTTCCATACAACTACTGGTTAGTGTTCAATAGCACCTACTGGTTAGTGTTCAATAGCACCTACTGGTTAGTGTTCAACAGCACCTACTGGTTAGTGTTCAATAGCACCTGCTGGTTAGTGTTCAATAGCACCTGCTGGTTAGTGTTCAATAGCACCTACTGGTTAGTGTTCAACAGCACCTACTGGTTAGTGTTCAACAGCACCTACTGGTTAGTGTTCAATAGCACCTACTGGTTAGTGTTCAATAGCACCTACTGGTTAGTGTTCAATAGCACCTACTGGTTAGTGTTCAATAGCACCTGCTGGTTAGTGTTCAATAAAACCTGCTGGTTAGTGTTCAATAGCACCTGCTGGTTAGTGTTCAATAGCACCTACTGGTTAGTGTTCAATAGCACCTGCTGGTTAGTGTTCAATAGCACCTACTGGTTAGTGTTCAACAGCACCTACTGGTTAGTGTTCAACAGCACCTGCTGGTTAGTGTTCAATAGCACCTACTGGTTAGTGTTCAATAGCACCTACTGGTTAGTGTTCAATAGCACCTACTGGTTAGTGTTCAATAGCACCTACTGGTTAGTGTTCAACAGCACCTGCTGGTTAGTGTTCAACAGCACCTGCTGGTTAGTGTTCAATAGCACCTACTGGTTAGTGTTCAATAGCACCTACTGGTTAGTGTTCAATAGCACCTACTGGTTAGTGTTCAATAGCACCTACTGGTTAGTGTTCAATAGCACCTACTGGTTAGTGTTCAATAGCACCTACTGGTTAGTGTTCAATAGCACCTACTGGTTAGTGTTCAATAGCACCTGCTGGTTAGTGTTCAACTGCACCTACTGGTTAGTGTTCAATAGCACCTACTGGTTAGTGTTCAATAGCACCTACTGGTTAGTGTTCAATAGCACCTACTGGTTAGTGTTCAATAGCACCTACTGGTTAGTGTTCAATAGCACCTGCTGGTTAGTGTTCAATAGCACCTACTGGTTAGTGTTCAACAGCACCTACTGGTTAGTGTTCAATAGCACCTGCTGGTTAGTGTTCAACAGCACCTGCTGGTTAGTGTTCAACAGCACCTACTGGTTAGTGTTCAATAGCACCTACTGGTTAGTGTTCAACAGCACCTGCTGGTTAGTGTTCAATAGCACCTACTGGTTAGTGTTCAACAGCACCTACTGGTTAGTGTTCAATAGCACCTGCTGGTTAGTGTTCAATAGCACCTACTGGTTAGTGTTCAACAGCACCTACTGGTTAGTGTTCAATAGCACCTGCTGGTTAGTGTTCAATAGCACCTGCTGGTTAGTGTTCAATAGCACCTGCTGGTTAGTGTTCAATAGCACCTGCTGGTTAGTGTTCAATAGCACCTACTGGTTAGTGTTCAATAGCACCTACTGGTTAGTGTTCAACAGCACCTACTGGTTAGTGTTCAATAGCACCTGCTGGTTAGTGTTCAATAGCACCTGCTGGTTAGTGTTCAATAGCACCTACTGGTTAGTGTTCAATAGCACCTGCTGGTTAGTGTTCAATAGCACCTGCTGGTTAGTGTTCAATAGCACCTGCTGGTTAGTGTTCAACAGCA
>NW_022992140.1:252500-465000 GCF_902827175.1 Gymnodraco acuticeps | reverse complement strand
CCCAGCGGAGTGAAGAAAATACATGAACCTCTCGAGAGTCACTCCTCAGTTTATACCGTGTTTTGTTTCAATTCATGTTTCATTTAGTTACAAATATGTGATATATCTGAACAACAAAGTGGTCAAAAACTTTCTTCATTTATTGGAAACATTTTCATGATCGCTTTTTTCGTTTTACATTTTCATTTATTGTCATTTCCATTCAGTCAGTCATTAAGTGCTATTTAAAATGTTAATGTGCTACATATCCACACAAACACACAAAGTGTGCAGTCCAATGAATGTTAATATAACTGGGTTTTGATAGATAACATATCTCTTTTTCTTCTCTCAATTATTTTATTTCTATTGTGCACTCTAATCAATATTAATCAAACTATTGTTCGTTGATACATTTTAAGAATGGCGTTTATCTTTTTTGAGAATGAGTTGAGAATGTAAAAATATTACAGTCAAATGTAAACCGTGTGCAGGACAGAAAGCATTGTCCACATCGAATAACAGCCAATCTCCTGAAGCACCTAAGTAATGTACATGGGGCTATAAAAGTAGTTGCCAAAGACCCCAACGTCTCAACCACCGGCAGTGACCCAGATGGAGCAACACCATCTAAACAGCCAAAACACGATTTTTTTAAATCGCCACATGTCACCCAGAGTCAACTAAATAGATTGATTGCCAGGTATGTTGTTGAGGACATGCTGCCCATCGCAACGGTCAAGTCTGTTGCCTTCAGAGAACTAGTCAGCAAAAAACAACACAAAAACTTGTATTTTTATTGTTATTATTTTTAAAGTAAGGTAACTTGTTACTAGTTACTTTTATAATTTAGTAACTAATAAAGTAACTTGCCCAACACTGGTAATAAGTGAGGTAGAGTTCATGCATCTTATTGCACATTTCCACTGCAGGGCCTCGCACGGCTTAGTATGGTATAGGTAGGCCTTGATAGGCCAGGCTCACTTTATGCTGCGTTTCCATTACAGTTTAGGAACTGGGGCAGTAACTATAGTAACACAGTGTAGGTGGAGCCGTGACATCATCTTCAATGCGAAACACAAAACCAACATCAGCCGTTAGCTGTTAGCCCTCAGAGCTCACAGCTCCTCATATCTGTTCAGAAACTAGACAGAAGTTAAACAAGTACAAACCACAGACTGCCTGTGTCATGGCGAATACAGTTGCTGGTTTATTTATGTCTGTAGGCCGTTGTTGTGAGTGTGGACGGTCGGAGCATATACAACGTTAGCTTTGCCGATCTCCATTCAGAAAACACGCATTTTAAAAGGTTTTTCACCTGCCGTCTGTCTGCAGACTTGTCAAAGCATTAATTCATGGTTTTTACTAACCGGTATCAGTATGTTGTTACTTCGGCAACATTTAGAAACGTGTATTACAATTAAATCACGGTCAAATATGTTTTACTTTAATCGCTGGCAAGTTTTACCCTTGCCAGTGATTCTCTCACTAGTTTAGCATATTCAGCCCGGTTGTTGGCCCGGAAAGAACCTGGATTTTGGAGAGCAAGAAAACTGTGAAACAGTAACCGTTAGCCGGAACTACGCCGAGTGGAAACGCAACAAAAAACTGGCCGGGTTTTGCACGGCACGCTTAAACTGTGCTACGCGCTGCAGTGGAAACGCACCATTAATGGGCCCTGATGACATACCTTCTCAGTGTCAGTCTGACTGCTGTTCTCCATGACTCTCCTCACAATATGGGTGTGTGTGTGTGTGTGTGTGTGTGTGTGTGCGTGCGTGCGTGCATGCGTGCGTGTGTGCGTAAGTGCGTGCGTGTGTGTGGATACATTTCCATAGAAAACAAGAAGACTATTTATTTCTAAGGCCAATGTTTAGTCACGTCAAGCGATGCAAATTCTCAACCAAAATCAGAAGTGGAAAAACAACCAGTTCTCCTACTTCGATGTCCAGAGGTTTAATTAGAGCAACACTTCTCCGTCTACGAGTCAGAGAGGGCTCAACAGAGCGGCTGTAGTGATGGCGGAGGGAGAGGAGGAGGTGAACTACGCTTCGGTTGTGTTCAAAGCCGGCAACAATCCTCCACATTACATTACATTACATTACATTGCATTTAGCTGACGCTTTTGTCCAAAGCAACTTACAATAAGTACATTCGACCAGGAAGACACAACCTTGAAGAAAACAGAATCATATAAGTACATCAGGTTTCATAGAGCTAAACATTTCAAGTGCTACTCAACTGGCTTTAGGTAATCCAGTCCTTTATTAGTATAAAAGTGCTTCGTTAATCGTTCTAACGCTCGAAGTGGAGTCGAAAGAGATGAGTTTTCAGTTTGCGCCGGAAGATGTGCAAGCTATCTGCCGTCCTGATGTCAATGGGGAGCTCATTCCACCATCTTGGAGCCAGGATAGCAAACCCACGTGTTTTCGCCGATGGGAACTTGGGTCCCCCTCGCAGCGAGGGCGCAACGAGTCGTTTGGCTGATGCAGAGCGTAGTGCACGCGCTGGGGTGTACGGTTTAACCATGTCCTGGATGTAGGAAGGGCCAGATCCATTCGCAGCACGGTAAGCAAGTACCAGTGTCTTGAAGTGGATTCTAGCAGTTACCGGAAGCCAGTGAAGGGAGTGGAGGAGCGGAGTGGTGTGGGAGAATTTAGGAAGGTTGAAAACCAGACGAGCCGCTGCATTCTGGATGAGCTGCAGAGGTCGGATGGCACATGCAGGTAGACCAGCCAGGAGGGAGTTGCAGTAGTCTAGGCGTGAGATGACGAGAGCCTGGACCAGAACCTGAGTCGCTTTCTGAGTCAGCTGGGGACGTATCATCCTGATGTTGTAAAGCGTGTATCTGCAGCAGCGGGTTGTAGCAGCGATGTTTGCAGTGAAGGACAGGTTGTTATCTAGGGTCACACCCAGATTCCTTGCAGTCTGAGTCGGGGAAACAACTGAGGTGCCGATGTTGATTGTCAGGTCAAGAGTTGGACAATCTTTTCCCGGGAGGAAGAGCAGCTCAGTCTTGTCAAGGTTGAGCTTGAGGTGGTGAGCAGACATCCACTGAGAGATGTCAGCTAGACAAGCAGAGATGCGTGCGACGACCTGGGTCTCTGAGCGGGGAAAGGACAGAATTAATTGGGTGTCGTCAGCGTAGCAGTGGTAAGAAAAACCATGCGGGCTAATGACTGATCCGAGCGAGTTTGTGTACAAGGAGAAGAGGAGGGGACCAAGAGCAGAGCCCTGAGGGACCCCCTGCAGGTAAGTTTAGTTATTTAACAACTTTCACTTCCTACTGATGATTTTGAATCAGAGCCTCTTTGTTTCTGTGATCAAAGCAAATTGAATGTTAATCCAAAGTAAGTTGCTGTTTTAAATGTTGTGTAATTTAAATGTGAAACCAGAAACATGAAAAATCTGCAAATAATTTACCTTTTTACCAGTTTTTGTATTTGTTTAGTGTGGGTGAAGAATAGATTTTTAACTAACCCAGCACATTTGCATTGATGTTTTTCAAATTCACAATGTTGAGTATAAACTTTTCACTACAAATGAACCAAGAAAACGTATCATCGTGCATCTATGTTTTAATAATATTTGTTTTCTTGGTTCATCAATGCACATTTTTGGTAGAAATAAGCCTTCTTTGTTCATGTATACTACGTTGAGAAAACACTTTCAAATCTGAAGTAGTTTGAAACCTTTGAACGCCTCATCCTATTTCAGTTTAACTTCAATTAATATTTCTTTAACTTTTAAAAAGATTGAAACTGATGGTCATTTGTTGGGTATTTTAATTTATATTTAGTGACTGGAGATATATCATCACAAACTCATCTATTTAAAACCAGTGAGGAAATTTCGAAGGGAGATAGTTATCTGTTGAGAGTTTCCCGTATCATTTCGTTTCCCTTTTTTAATGGCATGATACAATACCTGAAAACAAATCTCATCATTTTGAAGCTGCCCATTTTAATGCACTTGAAAAACCTGTGCATTTCCTTTGTCCTTTCAGCACAAAGAGGGGAGGAAACTGTGTACGATAACGTGAAGGTGCAGAACGAAACAAAGAACAAGGGTAAGTTGTAGAAAAAAAAGCATTCAGGTGTGCAACTGGGAGTACTACTGCTACCACTACTTTACCAATGTCAACGTCTTGCAGACGGGGCATCCTGGTCTAATGAAAAAATGATGGTGAAAAGCTGCACTGTCTTTTCTCCCGTTTGTTATATTTCACACAGGCTCCGCCCTCTACTGAACTCTATGGGTACTACTCTTAATCATGCTGTGTGTGCTTTCACCTACTGAGTTTACGTAAACGTAGCCGGCCAATCGGGGTGAGAATACCTGAATGCGCGCAGGCCCACAGTATATAAAGGCGGCTACACCCGCCGCCCACTATCCTTTTTCTCTTTCTGACGAGCTGACAACCGAAGAGTTAACGAACGAAGATTAGAAGTAGTGATGGGAATTCCGGCTCTTCTTGGTGAGCCGGATCATTTGGCTCGGCTCACCAAGAAGAGCCGGCTCTTTCGGCTCCCAAACGGCTCTTCAGTTTACCACATAATACCTTTTAATTAAATAAAATGTAGCCCTGTTTTGACTAATGAATGATTTATATGTGTACACATATATCACTTAAATTATTCAATACATTCTTTGTACTGAAGTATTCAAAAGTAAAAATGACATGTTTAATATAAATGATTTGCTGTGGCCAAATGTTTTCATTGCATCTATAGACCTGTGTAACTCTCTGATACCACCCAATGAATGCACTGACTTGCTTGTAGAACCACGCTACACAAAGCAGATAGCAACACCTATAAAACTATTTAAAAAAGGGGCTACTGTATCAACATTTTAAAATTATATTTAAAGAAAAGGTCTTGACAAAACAGCAGGGCTCTATTTCAGTAACTATTAGCTATAGAAAAAAAGACATCAAATCTTTGCTGAGCCTAAGGATAATCATAAATAAATAACAGTGAAAATAAATATATTGCAATGCTCAAAACAGCAGCATCCAACCGTCTCTAATCCTTGGATATTACATGTCACTGCATGCATGCACGGAGCAGCTGTAGCGCGGAGATCATCATCATCATTCTGTCTTGTATTACTTAAAGTGGACCTATCATGCTATATTTGAACAATATATTGTAGGGCCATATCTATATAAAGTATATATATGATTCTGTGAACTACAGCTGACCACGCCCCCCTGCAGGAGAGGGGAGCTAGTTGTATTTTGTTGGACGAACGCACTTATTGTAAGTCGCTTTGGATAAAAGCGTCAGCTAAATGCAAATTTATGTAATGGGAGCGTGCTTTGAGATCAGCTGCTGGGCTCTCAGAAGAGGGGGAGAAAACGAGATCTCCCTCCTCCGTGTTTTATTCTTATAGAAGTAAGAAGAGAAGTAACGGGGCAGAAACCCTCCTTTTTACGCAGCGGTCCAGACATAGACATCAAACGGCGACACATATTCAGTGTGCAGTTCAGTGCTTGAATTGGAATGAAAAAGGTGCCAGTACTCTAAAATCAGCAACTTTTTCAAGTCAATTTTATATATACAGCCCACAAACAAGAATTTGGCTACTATAATGCTGGTGGGTTTGTCTCTTTACTACTGTATATTTTAGAAAGGTTCACTGTACTTAACATTTTTTATGATAGGCAGCGGATATGGCTAAAGCTCAGTAAGGTCAATATTAACTGAAAATATAGCAATCAAAGTCTAGATCTTCTGCTGAAGACACATGAAGCAGAGACCTTTCAGGTGAGAGCCCCTCTGGTGGTGTTCAACATTAATGACAAGGAAACAAAGCTCTGGTCAGAAGCATTTTTTATAAAAAGCTTTAACAAAATTAAGTATTTCTGTACATTTTGAATGCAATCTAACTTTCCAACTCAGAAAACGAAAAACGAAAAAGTGCCAAAAGTCTTCTCACATGGCTGAGCTGCTTTGCAATATACTTCACCACTGAAGAATACAAATATGTATAAAGTAAACTATGATGCAATCTAACTTTCCAACTCAGAAAAATGATAAAGAGCATGAACAAAGAACATGTAAAAAACAAATGCAAAATGTGCACAATCTAAAATGAGAAACTGTAACTGCAAGTAACAAAGTCTGAGCCATGGTAAAGAGTTACATTGAACACCAAGCTGATCAGATAACTCCCTGGTTGGTCTGAAGTCCTTCTATCTCCAGGATCTGTACAAATCGGCACATTATGCCAAAAGTCTTCTCACTGGGTGAGCTGCTTTGCAATATACTTCACATTGTTAGAAAAGGCTCCAGAAGGCCTTGGGGACATCAGTATCAGGGGCTGGAGCTGGACAGGCTCTTTCATCAGCACTTCTCCTTCCCTTTGCCAGCCAGGACCTCACATACTGTTCCGGATTGAACTGTCCTAGTGATGGTCCATTACATTTAATGAAAACCAGGCTGGACAGTCGGCTGACAGAGAGAGCATTCCTTTTTGCAGTAAGGATATCGTTCATGCAGCTGAATGCCCGCTCACACTCACTAGTGGAGACAGCGATGGTTCGGACTGCTTTCAGTAGAGGCTCCATGGCAGCAGGTGTACGGGATGCCCTGGTTTCCTTGTATTCGCGAAAGCCCTGAACAGTCTCTCTTCTGTCCACTTTCAGCACTTCGCACAAACGTAGCACCTCTACGTCCCCATACTGTACGTCTAACTCCTCTTCAGGCCAACTTCCAGGATGGATAACTTTCATGTCCTGGATTAGCTGATTGTCCCGGGCCTCCCGGCCATGTAATGGGATTTCTCTTGTGCTGACATGAGAGGAGGTTGTGGAAGTCATTCTGTGTCTCAGATTCATACCATACTGCGGAAAAACTGACCTGCATGAATCTGTACAAGCCTGCCATTCTCACGCAGGGCAACACCCTTGAAGGACTTCTCAGCTAGAGCTGTATGAACTGTAGTCATGTGTGGGCCAGGCATGGTGACCATGGATTCAAAAACTCGTATTTCTCGAGTTAAGAGCCTATCTGCTGTAGGCAGTGTCATCTCTCTTTTTTGGAGTTGCCGAGAGAGGTCGCTGAGCTCTGTGAGCGCATCGTACATCAGTCCCAGATTGCTGACAAACGTTGCAGATGTGAGCACATCATCCAGGCCCTTGTACTTTGCTCTGTCTCTGGAATCCCTGCTCGTGTCGTTTGCAGCATTTGTGAAGTGATCATGAAGCACTCGGTAGTTTTCCCAGACTGCTCTGACGCTCCTTTCACTTGAAGCCACCCAGCGGATGGACAAAACACGCCCTATCACCAGGAGACGCTGTCCGACTGCTTGCGCACACTGCGCTAACTGCCTCTGATTTTTGGGGGAGGCATGGAACAAGGAATAGAGTTTGTCAAAAAAGATCTGGAAATGATTGAGCCCTGAGACCTCCTTGACCACATCCCCAACTGCCAGCTCTAGACGATGATTGGAGCAGTGCCACACAAACATGCTTGGGAATTTACTACACAACTGGGTAGCAACGCCTGTTCTCTTCCCTAGCATGACTGAAGCCCCATCACATGCAAAAGAAACGAAACACTGACCTAAAAAGTCCTCGTTAAAATCTCTTCCAAGACACTCCATTAACGCCTTTGTGATGTCATCAGCCGTTGTTCCATCCAACTCGATCAGCTCCCAAAAAAACGTTTCGGGCTCAGCATCAGCTAATGCTGAGCGTAGACACACAACAAGCACCGTTTTACCACTAATAGTGGTAGATTCATCGACCAAAACACAGAGTTTTCTTTGGTTTTCTGTAATGTCTTTTGCCATTTTTTTCTTCAGCTCATGAGCTATGTGGTCGATGATTTCGCCACAGGTTTTATTGGAGTGCAAAACCCTGCCCACGTTCAGCCCATTCAGTTTCTGTACATTCAAATCAATTGGCATGTCTGTGAATGGCCGGCTATGTTTGCCAATTTTATATGCCGTTCGAAAAAACTCTGATAGTGGTGTCTAATTCAGATGTATGCATAGACTGCACTTGATGTTGAATAGTTTCACGTGAAGCAGATGTAAGGATGTCAGCAGCTTTTACATGGGCTTGTGATTCTTTATGTTCTTTGATTTTTTTTCTCAGGCTAGCTTGTTGTTTGCCCTTGTCAACACCGAAATGAGACACTGCACACTCACCCCATTCAGTTGACAGTTTCAGTCCTTGTCCAGTGTGTATTCCCAAAGATTTGACATCTCTGCATATCCGACATCCTAGCTTCTTATCTTTAAGAAGGAGCCATGCATTGGTCTTGCAAAAATATTGTACCTGGTCCGTTGTCCAGCAGTCAGGTGCATCGCTTTGCCCGGTGTTGGTGGTGGCAGTTGCGCCAGCAGCAGCTAACGTTAGAGGCTCTGGAGGAGGCGGCGGAGCTAGTGCTAATGCTAATGCACTAGAACTTGGAGCAGGAGGATCAACCAAAGAAAGCTCCCCATCAGACACAATTTCCAACACTGGCACAGCATTCTCTGTATTTGAAGTTTCTTCCGGCGACGACCACTGTCTTTTTGCACTTTTATTAATCCACGCTAACATTTTAGAAATGCTAATTTGTGACGTGACTTGCTTTCCTTCTCTCGGGGGCGTGCTTGCTCTGTTCTATCACTCTACATAGCCACCCACTGGGTGGGAGTTGCACTGCATAAACACAACACACGTGCATCTAGGTATGTAAATTGTAAAGCATTAAAACATGGTTTTACTAACAGTTTTCAGTATGTTGTTACTTCGGCATTATTATTATTATTTTGAAACGTGTATTACTATTAAATCACGGTCAAATAGGTTAATTTTGACATAGTCGTTTCCACCACAGTATTTACATGGAGAAGATAAGCCCCGCCCCCTCTCCAGCACGTTCTGTTTGAATGACAGGAGTAAACAGCTGACAGCCGCTGTGAAACTCCAGCGGTTAGAGCGATGAGAATGTCCGTTCGGCACCTCATGACGCATCTACTGAGTACCGGGCGGCTGTATATATATATATGGATGTATAATAAGAACGGCGGGAGAGTGTTGAGTACTGGCACGGTGCATGAGTACCGGAGTACCGCCAGCATGCCGGTACTGAGCAAGAAGTGCCGGTACTCCATGGGTCAGAACCAGAAGTGCCGGTACTGCGTACCGGTGAGTACCGGCCCAATTCCAGCACTGGTGCAGTTACTTTGGCATCAGGGCAGGGATATCTAGATACTTTCCAAGGTTTGACATCATGAAGTGTGCTACTTTTAAAGCAAGCAAAGATGTTTTCAAATCTGTAATCAAAAAGCTCCTCAAAAACACTATCGAAGCAGTTCCTGCCGTTGCTACGTATTCAAACAGTAACAACGGACTATTTTTCTTAGCGGATGCATGTCAATTTAAATAAATACATACGATACAAGTACAACTACTTTTTTAATCAATAAAATCATTTTCTAAATCCATAAAAGCATTTCAATTAATATTGGGAGTCATGTCGTTACTTTGTTGAGAATGTGGCCATGTAGTAAGCGGGATAATGTGCACATTGCACATTGCATAATGTGCCTTCATGCCGATCTAGATCCCTCAGCAAAAAAAACAATAACCGGCTCGTTCGCGGGCGCGAGCCGGCTCCCGTCGTTTCGTTCGCGACCGACACATCACTAATTAGAAGGAAAAATGGACTCACCATTACTGGAAGCTCGGCCATGCACCTGCCCTGGTTTGATCGCGGATGCCGGTCTCCACCACCTCTGCTTAGAGTGTTTGGGGGACCAGGATATGACCGAGGCGGTGCCATTCACGCATGGATGTATAATAAGAACTGGATACAGCGTGGGAGGCGGGGCGTCATTCATTCCTATGAGAGTTGCTCAATAGCGCATGATGACAAAATGGCCCAACTTTTGAGAGAGCGAAACGTCACAGATTACCCGGCATGCCTGAGAAGTACCCGTATGTGCGCTCATAGCGCATGCGCAACTTTAACCACGCCGCTCAAAAGGCACGTTCACATTAAGCACGTGAATTTGCGTACACGTAACAGCACCGCGCGTTCATGACAGCATGGTACTGGATTTATATTAACGAGGCGGCAGTTAGCAGTAAATGATGCTAATTTACACATCAATCGTTATATACTTTTATATTACGCTGACATCAGGATCTAGTGATATCCAAGCAACAGAGCTTCATTTAGCATGATACTTGTGTGGGTTGTACATGAAACCACTTGGTAATATATAAAAATGTATATGTTGAAGCCTGTTATGATCAATTGTGAGTTAAAACTGTATCTAAAAAGTAAAGCTGACGATGGATTACTGTGGTGGAGTTAAAATAACAATTGCCTATTTATTTTTGAAATGTTAAGTAGCCCACAAGTAACTAAAACGTATAATACTTGAAGGAATAATACTTGAAGGAAAGGTGTAAAATGTTCCCATAAATACCAATATCACAGTACAACACCCCTTGTTGTTAAATACCAACCATGTATATATATATATATATATAAAAATATACCGCTAAAACTAATATACCAGGCTGCTAAATCCTCCAAACTGTTACAGGATGTGTATTTTGTGAAATGTGTATTTGTTTTTAATTATAATTTCTTGTTTTGAATCTTTAATACTTTTTTTATGCATACTTTAAGTAACATTAGGCTGTCTTTGGCTCTTTTCTGCTGTAACAATGTAAATGTATTCTGATCTAATTGATGTTTGTCGGTTTGTTTCCCTATATTGCGACACTTATTTGGTTTAAGATTATTTCTCCTTTTTTTACAGACATCCCCAACCATAGTGGAATGCTGTTCTAAAGGACTGCATTGATCCGTGCATCAATACCTTCACCCAGCTTTGAGGCCTCCAATGAATGAACATCATCTTGTGGCTGGGAAAAATGTGAACAAATAAATCTCACAAAGAGTGACTTTCTGGTGGAATCATTATAATATCAAAGACAAGCACTTTAAGTAACAATATATAAAATCATTCAGCAGCAGAGGATGGGGTGGAAACAGCATTTCTAACTAAGATGATTACAATATTACAAGTTAAACAACAAGATGAACATACTATTATTAATTTAAAAAGTACATGGGAGACTTAAATATCCTGCAATATACCATTAGCAGAATAGGAACAAATGTGCCAAAACATTTCTAAAATAAACATAAACATAAACTGAGGGCTTTCTTCCTGAGCCGCTGGGAGTAAAGGTCCTCCATGGATGGCAGCTCCGCCCTGGTGATGTTCTGTGCAGTTTTCACCACCCTTTGGAAAGCCTTACGATTGAGGGCGGTGCAGCTGCCGTAACAGGCCGTGATGCAGTCGTGTCCGTGATGGACACTGAGGAACCTGAAGCTGCTGACTCTCTCTACCGTAGTCCCATTGATGGCGATGGGGGGCGTGTCCCGCTCTTTGCTGCTTCCTGCAATCCACAATCAGCTCCTTGGTTTTGCTGACGTTGAGATGGAGGTTGTTATCCTGGCACCAAGATGTCAGGTTTTCGACCTCCTCTCTGTACGCCGTCTCGTCGCCATCTGTGATCTGGCCGATGACGGTTGTCTGTTACGATCTCAGGCACTCAGGATGTTGGACCCAATTGCAGACAGGGAGACAGAGGTAAAGTATTGGTAAGATACTTTATTTTTCCAAGAAAACACGATGAACAAAAAAAGGTCACTAACTAATCTCAGGATGAGATGACAAAAAATGAGACCAAAAGGAAAATCGCTCACGTAGTGAGGAACAAAACTATTCTTGAGCATAAAAGAGCATAGACCTGACCATGGCAAGAGACAATACAAACTGACACTGAACACTGGGAGACAGGGGAATTTAAACACAGGGTAACTAGACACAGGTGGGAACAATCAGGGGCGGGGCTGACACTGATGAGCACAGGAGACACACAAGGAGTGACAGGTGAAAACAATCAGGAAATTAGACACACCAGGGAACTAACGACAGACATGAAAACACGGAAAAGAGACCAGACAATATACAGGGAGGAAAACATGACAAGGAGAACGGAAAAACACCCACACTTAGACATAGACACGTGACATGACATAATAATCCTGACATTGTGTCGTCAGCACGTAGGCCCATACCAGTTTTGTTGAAGTGGCTGCGCTTCCTCCTGGGCAGCATCCAAAATGGAGAAGAAAGAGAACAGACACACCACAGCTGGGTGAGGCTGGTGAGGCTGGGGAAGATGAGTGAGGGAAAGAGAGAAACAAAACAGGGGGACTAAGATGAGTGAGGGAAAGAGAGAAAAAGACAAGGGGACTAAGATGAGTGAAGGAAAGAGAGAAAAAGACAAGGGGACTAAAGTTTAAGAGAGAGGAAGAACACAGAATGTGAGTGAACAATTTAATTAAATTACACATTTAAAAAAAATAGTGTGAGTAAGTGAAGACATCCTTACAAGGAGGACTGCCCTGTCAAATTTAAAAGTTATTCTTGTTAAATATACATATCCTGTTGAGGCTAGAATCCAAAATGCAGAACCACTCTAGATTGTAGCCTCAAGGGACTGTTTAAGGTTACTTAAAAACATATAATTTCCCAAATTGGTGAAATGAACTCCATCTCTTAGAAATATGCCAGGGCAGTCAAACTTAATGCAAGGATGCCTTACACTCTCTCCACCCAAACCACTAACACATTTACCCATCTCTCTGTTCACCCACATTCTGGCCTTGTTCAGCTTTCCCGGATTGGCTTTCCTCCAGTGACATCTCTCATTGATAGAAGATAGAATTATCTTCATCTCTGAGCAGTTGTCACTGAGGGAAAGCAGGTCCTGCTTCATCGCTGTGACAAGCTCCACACCTTTGATGTTGCCAAGGTTGTTGCCGCCACAGTGGATGAGCAAGACATCCGGGACTGTTCTTCCTCTCAAGGACTGATAGAAAAAGGGAAGAAGGTTCCTCCACCTCAGACCACCCTTGCCAAACCACCACACACGGCAATTTAGACCCAGGTTGCTTCCCATGGTGTGTCTGGCTCTTTCTTCCCCACGTCTAACGTAGCTGCTCCCTATTATCCACACATTGGGACCTAGATAGAATAAAATATATTGAAAAAGGAAAAAAAAGTGTTTACTGGTGATCATCTTTTAGAAAAAGGCGGTACATGTAGTACAGTTGTCATATCATTTTCATCATATTTTTAAGACTACACAAGTTTAATTTGTATAATATATTACATATAACTCTATACTTGTATATAGAATCATGATGAAACTTTATAAGGATTAAGATTATATATTAATATTACATTAAATAATGCATGACGATTTCATGCATTATTACGAATCAGGATGTATCAAGTCACTGACTTTTTGTGATAAGGTCACAATCAACTGATTTCACTTATCAGATGTAAAAATAAGGTACACTATATTTGTTTTTGCCATATGAAAGTAAAGGGTATGCAATCAAAAAATTACTGAAACAAAATGAATACAAATTCTTATAAAAACTATACAGCACCTTGTCCAAGAATGGCGGGAGGCCCACTTTCCTTCAGGATTTCCTCTCTGGATGTCGATCCGGCTATTTCTGCCATCTATAAATAAAGTACAAATGATTAGCTCTTCACGCCTCTTTAAAATAATATGTGTTCTTGAAGATTCTGTATGCATCGTCGTTTACAATGGTAGGGACATTGCATTGGAAATTAGTTGTGAAAAAGATGTCATTTTTAGTTTTTTCATCTCACATTTATAGATTTTAAATACAAATATATATATATAAAACGAATTATAAATGCAAAGTCTGGTTTCTAGAAAGTTAGCTAATGCATACATTTCTAGCATTTTGGTTAACTATGAAAAGTATGGAAAATTACTGTGCAAACACCCAACATTAGCTTAGCCACAGTAGCGGTTGCTGATGAGTAGGTTTGGCTTATTTTACTGTTTTATATGAGAACATGTTACATTACATACAGACATTAAGGAGGCAGGTTAGAAAATAAATATGTTTTCGTCTCTTACCTTTTGGAGCAAACTGTTGTCGGTTGTTAGCATAGACTGTATATAAAGCGTTGTCTCTTTAGCCTCAGTGACGTAACAGTGAACACTGAACGTGACCGCGTGTGAAGGGGGAGGGGCGCGGGGGATTTAGGTCTGGGCTGCGCTAAATTCAGCCTCTCTTTCCAACATCTCCTGTGGCGGCAATCCACATTCTATACTATTCTATACTTCCTTCTATATATGTATGAGCTCTGTATGTGTTTTATTTTCCTTATGACTGTTGTAAGTAAACTTTTTTATTCTATACTTCCTTCTATATATGTATGAGCTCTGTATGTGTTTTATTTTCCTTATGACTGTTGTAAGTTAACTTATTTATTCTATATCTTCTTCTATATTTGTATTTGAATGTATGTCACAGTCCTCTGTTTATTTATTGTTAAGCAACGCAACACATGGTTTTCAACAGTGGAACGATTTATATGAATGTCAACAGCAACATCCCAAGCTTCTTTCTAGCCAATATTCATTATGTTGTATTTGTACCTTCAACTGTAACTGAAAGTTCAATTTGGTGTATTTTGTTTGCAAGTCTGTGTTCAACATACTACTTGGAGTACGCTTAACGCGGCACAAGTCTGTACTGAACATGGACACGCAAAATTCTAAACATGTATTTTTTCATATCTGATACCAAATCTTGCATCAATATTGCCACACTGGAGATGTATATTAGTTATTTAGAGTTTAGTGTTCAATGTATTCAATGTATTCAATGTGTTAAATGTATTCAATGTGTTAAATGTATTCAATGTATTCAATGTATTAAAATAACTATCCAAACATTTTATATGTAAGTTATTTATATGTATGTAAGTGTTGTCTCGTGTGTATGTACTGTTTGTGATCGTTGTTGTGTCCTCACTCGTGGCCTGCACCTTGACGTGGTGAGTGGGCTTTAAACTAAGACAGGCCATTTATGTTTGAAATATCATGCTAACAAACCTACAATTTCAGAATTGAATGATAGTGGTTATATATGTTCATGTCTTGCTGACATTATTACAATTTTTTAAATGGTTCTCCTCTCTCCTGCAGTCAGCTGTGATTCCAGGTGTTCATGCTGCCACCCGCCTCCCCCCCATCCACCTCCTTTCATCATATCCAGTACCAGGAGAGCTAATCCAAAGACCTCATCACACCTCCTCTTCATCCCATCTCCTCATCAAATCCAGATCTTCAGCATCATCATCACCAGTGTCTAGACCCCGGGGGTTTCCCTATATGCTCACGGTTGCATTTCCCCTCTTAGATATACGATTTCAGGATCGGGGTCTAATCGCCAAAGACTTAACATTTATTATATGACATGTGTCAATAAATGTTCTTTAAACAAAATGAAGTCTCTCCTGATTGAACTGTCTGGACCCCATCCTCAACTATAACATGCCTTCAGAGGGCTTTCCTGTTGATAATGTTTGGTGGATTTTTTAATAGAATAATTGTAATCAATATTATATTACCTTTTAATCTATATACATTTTATTAACATTTTTTGTCACTATTTTGTTCACCTTGTTCTACTATGCCAGCCATCAGAGGTATACATTTGTTAACATCTCTTTTAGGTTTCATTTCTTATATTTGTGAATTTCTATATAAAATGCTAATTTCTACCTGAAATGCTTATGTATTTTTAATTACATTTTCGTAAAGCTTTCACTTTTTCAGCGTAATAAATATTATAACTGGTTTTGTTCAGCATTGCCAGCTTCACTGTTGAGCGTGATGTTGTGCCCAGCATTCTCCTGGATCCAATCAGCCATCAGACTCAGGTGCACAGGCAGATACCGATCAGCTGCTGATTAGCTGTGCAGAACACAGGGAGAAGAGAGAAACACAGGAGGGAAGGCAAACCACACAAGTACAGCCTGCCTGGCACGTAACACCCCCACACATATTAATCCAAACAGTATGTTTGGACCTGACAATAAACATTTACAAAGAAAATAATTTCCTGGTTATCTGGAAGATGAGACAAGTAATTGGGCAAATCAGGCAATACCTCAGTATTGCTTAGTCTTGCCCCCTGTGGTGTTGCACTGCGCATCACCAACTCATCCTCATTTAAGCTCAACCTCGAAACTGAAGCCATAGAAGAGACGGTTGTCTCCCACCTGGTGAGCTTTGGAAGACTCACTTTGGTCTTCCCTGGTGCAGTACTTCTTCAGCATGTTGATATGACACACTCTGGTAGGACGTCTGCGGTCAGGTGTTTGAATGACGTTTGTTTCACCGAGCTTCTTATCTACAACATAAGGACCAGCAAATTTAGTAGACAGAGCAGAACCAGGTACAGGCAATAGAACCAACACCTTGTCACCTGGCTGAAACAAGCGCGCTACCGCCTTCTGGTCATAGCGTTTCTTCATGTTCCCCTGGGTAGAGGTCAGAGCTTCCCTAGCCAAGGAGCAAGCATGATGTAGACGATCCTTACGTTTGGCGACATATTTCCGGGATAATGCAAGCTTTTTTCGTTGGCATGATCAAATGCTCTTTAAGAACTCTTAAAGGACCTCTGACCTCATGTCCAAACACTAGCTCAGCAGGACTAAAACCTAGAGACTCCTGAACAGCTTCACGGGCAGCAAATAACACTAAAGGAACACCGTTATCCCAATCTTTATGAGACTCGTGGCAATGTTTTCTTAACATGCATTTCATAGTCTGGTGAAACCTTTCTAATGCCCCCTGACTTTCAGGATGATATGGGCTGGATGTCACATGCTTGATACCTAAGGTGTCTAGTACCCGGGCAAACACCTTAGACATGAAGTTGGTACCTTGGTCTGTTTGAACTACCTTCGGTAGACCAAACATGGAGAAAAACGTCATAAGTGCCTTGGTGATGACCGGGGCAGTGATTTTCCGTAGTGGGATGGCTTCTGGGAACCTAGTGGAAGCACACATGACAGTTAAGAGAAACTGGTTTCCAGTTTTAGTTTTAGGCAAGGGTCCCACACAATCCACAATCACCCTTTCAAATGGCTCTCCCATTACTGGAATAGGAATGAGAGGAGCAGGGTGAATCACCTGATTCGGTTTACCAACAACTTGGCACACATGACATGTTCGACAATAAAGAACTACATCAGACTTAAGTCCTGGCCAAAAGAAGTGTTTTAAAACTCTTTCATACATTTTTGTTACCCCCATGTGACCTGACCACGGATGATCATGAGCCAAGGACATCACCTGAGAACGATAAGCTGTTGGCACGACAACCTGATAAATTGCAAAGGAGTCTGACTCCTCACAGGCATCACTAATCCAGCGACGCATTAATAGGCCATCTTCCATAATGTAAGCCATCTTCTTTGACTTGGCCTCTTCCTGACTGATAACAGAAGAGACATTTAGAAAGTGTTTCATCACTTAACTGGGCTGCCATGAATTATTCCCGAGTGGCAAGCAGTTGTACAAGCTCTGAGCTGTTACTGGGTGATCCTCACTCTGGGCCTGTTGCTGATGAAGGAGCCTGCAGTGTTTAGCAACTAATTCACTTTGTATTGTCTGACCTTTTTGAAAGTGTGTGTGTTGAGAGGTGGAGGAGTTAGGTAAGTCTGGGGTACCCTGTACATTTCTCACCACGTAGCTAACTAATGTTTAGACACACTAGGTTAGCGGATTGTTGCCACCCCTGTATATTGTTTTGTCAAAGTCTTTGTAGTTTAGTTAGTGAGGGTTTTTGTTTGAGTTTTGGTTTCAAAGGATAGATGTAGAGATAGGCCTGGTTTTGTTATGCTTGTTTATTTTGTTTGGCACAATCCTTTGACTCCTCCTCCTCCTCCTCCTCCTCCTCCTCACCAACAGAGTGTTTCAGTTATATGTCTGTTCGGTTCTGGGTTTACTTAAAATAAACCTTTTGTCAATTTTTACGCTGACTCCCTCATTCTTATTGGTTGTATGTTATTGTCTCCAGGTCCCCTAGACCTTAGTGGGGACGTAACAAATGGGGACTCGTCCGGGATCTGAACCCGGGACCTCTCGCACCCCAAGCGAGAATCATACCCCCTGTGTGTGTTGAGAGGTGGAGGAGTTAGGTAACAAATGGGGTCTCGTCCGAGATATCTATTTTACTGAGCTAAAAACAACCAGTAATTGAGAAGTTATCGTAGGTGTTGTACATTGGCTGAAAAATGGGTTTTGACTTACAGGACTTTATTGAAAGTCCAAGTGTTGATAAATTGTATTCCTGTCGCAAAGATGACATGTTATGTATTGCAGCTCACTTTAGCATTTCAGTAGACAAGTATAAAGTAAAAAAAGAGATAAGAGAGAAAATCCTGCAAAAACTAGAGTTAAAGATTCTTGTAATCCCAAGCATGGCAACTCAGCCTAGGGCTGAAGTGTCTATTGAAGATGATAGGGAAAGTGTATTAGCTACACCTAGAGTTGACAAGTTTAGTCCTGAAGCTCCTCCTGCAACGCTTCCTAGGTTTGAGGCTTTCTCTCCGGGTAGCTTAGGTGCAAGTAGTAATGCCAAACTAAGAGTTCGTCCCTAACCCTAACCCTAACTGGTGGAATAGCACCCATTGACTAGAGTGGCCGCAATCGCTAAAAACGCCGCAGCCGCAGCGCAACGCAGCGCAACGCAGCGCAACGCAGCGCAGACGCTCCTGGTGGGATTAGGGGGTAAGCCTGTTCATTTATCCATGTTTAGTTCTTGTTACTAACGTCATGTTTAGGTGTTCGTTATCAGGTTTATCCTAAAGGTTTCATGTTTAGTTCATAGCCCATGGTTAGGGTTAGGGTTTAGTCATGTCTCGTTGTTAACGTGTTCATTTACTGTCACTTGTGTCTTGTCTCATCTGTCATTGCACTTCCTGTTTTATTGACCCCTCCATCTCTTTTCAGAGCTCTTGACGCAGCACTGAAAACACTTGTAATCCACGCCCACCTTCGGACTCACTTCCGGTATAAATAGGAAGAAGGCCCGACAATCTGCTCCCACTTTTCTTCAGCACCCCAGTACTGAAGCACTGTAGAGACACTAAAGAGCAAAAATTCCTCTAAAAAGCTTTGATACCTTAAACATGAGTACACAGGGTTGTGTTAGAGTTTGCTCCTCATGCCAGATGAGGTTCATAATAATCAGACAGCGAAGAGCGGATGTTGCTGTGGCCGAGGGTGATTGGCCAGTCATGGAGTCCTACTCTGTGGACCAAGCCCTGGATATCCTGGATCCGAGTGCCGGACAGGAGTCGAACAACTCCTACCCCGCCTCCATCCACGGATCACTATATGGTTCTCCCCTTCCTCCTCTCCTCTGGACGGAGGAGACAGAGTCGGAGCCGGGTGCCAGCCTGGCAACAGAACATACGGTCCGCTGCTCCGCCACCACAGCTCTTCCGGCGATAAGTGGCATCCTAGGGGAACTCCCGGAGATTATCCGAAAGGCATCCGCCTGCAGAAATCTCCCCGTTCCCCTAGCTCAGGAGTTTTGTCCTCCGATGACATGGCCGGAGTATTCTCATGGGTACAGATGGTCAGGAGTGACCCGATCTGGCCACGCTTCCCGGCGATCAGGAGGTACCAGGAGGGGGTGGCGGCGGACCCTAGGAGCCTGAGTGCTCCGGTGTCCACATTCGTTCCCCTCACTAAGGTGGAGAGGTTCACGGATGTCGGTTTTCCGTCCACACCTCCTCTGGAGCCGAACCTGACGGCTTTCTTTGGGGTGAGGAAGGCCAACACGATTGCCGGACGGCGTCCCGTGTTGGCCACCTCCAAGACAAATATGTCGCCTGCCAGGCATTGGCGGCAGCTAACATCGCGCTGCTGTCCAACTCGGTGGTGACGTTGACAGAACGTTCCACCACCATGTCCTCAGAGGAAGCTGAGGCGATCGGCAAGGCGGCCAGCACGGCGCTTACCCTGAGCGCCTCCGTCGCCTTCTCCCAGGCGAGGATCTCGGCTAGGATGACGCAGATCCAGCACTACCTCTGGCTGAATAAAGGTTTGAAATTAAATTAAATGAAGCAGGGGTCCATACCGGAGGCGGACAGAAAAGTGCTGCTGGAGGCTCCGATCAGCCGGGACGGGTTGTTTGGACCCCAGTTCCACACCTTGGTGGAGTCGATGAAGTCTGCCGCAAAGCAAGCAGACGACATCCGGCAGAACGTCAGCTGGCTTCAGCCTACTGAGCGTCCCTAGTGCCCGCATTGCCTGCAGCGCCCTCAGCGCCCGCAACGCGTCTAGCCACGGCCCGTCCACACAGCGCCGTATGTTGAAGCTTGCCGGCGGGCGTGTCTGAAACTCGACCAACAACCAATCACATGAATCTCCCGCCCCTAACACACAAGCAGCGGTTTGATTGGCTAGAGCTTGTACTGGCATATGATTTGATTGGCTGACGCTTCTGCCGAGGCTTCAAAAGTTGAACATTGCTCAACTTTTGCAGCGAGCCACGCCAGCAAAGCTCCGCGTCGCTTCCCACAATGCAGTTGGGCAAAAAGTGACGTCACCCCATTCAAAGTGAATGGTGAAGCTTTCAATGCACGCCGCTGTGTGGAATCCTGCTGTTTTTAATCTATCTGTTAATAAACAGCAGAGCTCGCTATTTAAGCCGGCTGCCTCTAACCTATGGAATGCCGTTTAAGCCAAAATTAAATACATAAATAATTAAATAAATACACATATATATAAATATGCATATGAAATAAATAAATAAGGCAATACATATATATATATATAAATGTACCTTTAAATACACATTTATTTATTTCAAGAGACTTTTATTTCATAATGCCACATTTATTTCTAAGGTCCATGTTCAGTCACGTGAAGCGATGCAAATGAACTTCTCGACCAAAAGCAGAAGTGCTTAATATGAAGGCTGAGGGATAGACTTCAAAAGAAGAGAGGAAACAACCAGTTCTCCTATTGCGATGTCCAGAGGTTTAATTAGAGCAACACTTCTCCGTCTACGAGTCAGAGAGAGCTCAACAGAGCGGCTGGAGTGATGGCGGAGGGAGAGGAGGAGGTGAACTACGCTTCGGTTGTGTTCAAAGCCGGCAACAATCCTCCACCTGCGGGTACGTTTAGTTATTTAACAACTTTCACTTCCTGCTGGTGATTTTGAATCAGAGCCTCTTTGTTAATATGATCAATGCAATGTTGAATATCAATCCAAAGTAAGTTGCTGTTTTTAATGTCCTGTAATTTAACTGTGAAACCAGAAACATGACAAATCTGCAAATAATGTACCTGTTTTTGTATTTGTTTAGTGTGGGTGAAGAATAGATGTTTAGCTAACCCAGCACATTTGCATTGATGTTTTTCAAAATCACAATGTTGAGTATAAACCTTTCACTACAAATGAACCAAGAAAACGTATCATCGTGCATCTAGGTTTTAATAATATGAGTTTTCTGGGTTCATCAATGCACATTTTTAGTAGAAGTAAGCTTTCTTTGTTCATGTATACTACGTTGAGAAAACACTTTTACATATAGAGTAGTTTGAAACCTTTGAACACCTCATCCTATTTCAGTTTAACTTCAATTCATATTTCTTCTCTTAAAAAGACTCAAACTGATGGTCATTTGTTGGGTTTTTAATTTAGCGACTCACACTGGAGATATATCATCACAACACATCTATTTAAAACCAGTGAGGAAATTGCGAAGTGAGCTAGTTATGTGTTGAGAGTTTCCCGTATCATGTCGCTTCCCTTTTTAAACGGCATGACACAATACCTGAAGACAATCTCATCATTTTGAATTTGCCCACTTTAATGCACTTTGAGGAAAAAACTGTGAATTTTGCATCATCGTACTGTAAGGCAATTCTTCTGCTATATCAAACAATGAAAACAGCCTTTTAAAGTCCTTCTCATTTATTCTCTAAAAACCTGAGCATGAGCATTTTCTTTGTCCTTCCAGCAAAAAGAGGGGAGGAAACTGTGTACGGTGAGGTGAAGGCGCAGAACGAAACAAAGAACGAGGGTAAGTTGTATTAAAAAAAGCATTCAGGTGTTACTGCAACTGGGAGTACCACTGCTACCACTGCTACCACTACTTTACCATAACTATCATTAAAAGGGAACAAGTTCACAAGAACTGTTCTAAAGTTTATATCTGTAGTGCTTTGTCAGTAACCCTAGCACTCTAACAAAGCCGTAACATATTGGGAGTGTGCAGTGTGACAAATGTCAACGTCTTGCAGACGGGGCATCCTGGTCTTATTAAAAAATGATGGTGGAAAGCTGCACTGTCTTTTCTCCCGTTTGTTTTTGACATATCAAAAATAAGGTTATAATCATAGTATGCACCAGTCTTTAGGAGTATTGGTAATGTACTTTATTGGTAATAATACCAGCGCAGAGGGATACCAGCACAGCAGTATAAGCCGGATGATGTGCAGGCAAACGAACCAGAGGTCAGCGGGCAGAAGGTGAGTCAGGGCCGGGCAGAGGGTCAGGCAGAGCAGGCGAGGCAGGATAGTCCAAGGACAGGGATCAGGCAGGTCAGGGACCGGGTAGGCAATCTGGTAACACACGTGTGAAAGACTAGCATGAAGGCAAAGTCGATCTGGCAACGGGTGTGTGTCGGGTGAGGGTTTAAATACTGGCAGAAAAGCTAATGGAAGCAGAAGAGAAAGAGAGTGAGCAAAAACGTGGGTGTGGTTAACAGGTGAGACAGGTGAATGGAAAACTACTGGTGAAAGATGGAGCAGACTGTGACAAAAGTAAGTAAGTATAAACAGCAAACTGTACTTAAAGTAATCAATGTACACGACACAGAAAAGTTCAAAATTAAAGAAAAAACACCCAAAAAACGGTTCTAATTAAAGAAAATAAACTTAAATGTGTGCAGATGCCAATTAAGTTTCTTTATTATCTAGTTTTTCAGTTGTTCATATTTATAACAACACACTATATTTTTGGAATAATAATGCATCTGAATTATTAACTTACTACAAATGTAGTGCAGTAAGATATATGTCCGGCAGGGCTCAGTCAGTACTTGGACTGTGAGCCGTAGGGTTGCCGGTTCAAGTCCCCGACCAGACCTAAATATGGAGTGTGGACTGTTACTTGGAGAGGTCCCAGTCCACCTCCTGGGCCCTGCCGTGGTGCCCTTGAGCAAGGCACCGGCCATCCCCCTTCCCTCCCATTGCTCCCCGGGCGCTGTGCAATAGCTGCCCACTGCTCCTAGTACTAGACTCCTGGTACTAGGAAGGGTTAAAAGCAGAGAACACATGTCACTGTGTGCTGAGTGCTCTGCATGTGTGACCATTGAAGAGGGGTTCATCCCTCCCATTCTATTCTATTCGATATGATACCTTTGAATTGTAGTTGAGTTAAATCATACAGTGGCATGAAAAGAAAATACTCAAGTAAAGTAGAGTACCTCAAATTTGCACTTAAGTACAGTTTGATTAAATGTATTCAGTAACATTCTACCACTGCCTTTTACTGAACTCTATCAAGTGGTTTTGTTGCTTTTTACGGGGGTTTATCTGCAACGTTATTAGCGTGTTAAAAACTGTGAATGACTCGTTTTTAGGAAATCTCTTCCGAACGGTTATTTTGAGATTGAACTTTTATGTTGTACTGCAATAATGTTACAGTGACTAATACTCAAGACCAGTGTTGTGCTAGTTACTGAAAACCAGTAACTAGTTACCATTACTAGTTACTTCATGTCAAAAGTAACTCAGTTACTTTACTAGTTACTTACACCCAAAAGTGATGCGTTACTGTGAAAAGTAACGTTTTAGTTACTTTGAAAAAGGGCTCCCATTAATGCCCTTATAGCATTAGCTGGCTTTCCATTTTTGTATATTCTTTCTCCAGGTAGTTGGAAAAAGTTTTCCGTCCCATATGCCGTGTGCCGCCCGGACATGCTATCATGCTAACTAGCTCCCTGAAAGCGGGTGACTCCACTGTAGCAATAGCCTGCATGTGTTCTACAACATACCGTGCAATGGCTTTATCGACTTTTCCCTGGCTAGCAGTCCCTCGGTTAAAATCCAGCCGCTGTTGCTTAGGTGGAGGTGGAGTGGCGTCGGCTGAGTCTCTGTGGTCTTAGCTACTAGCTTCGTCCCAGCATGTTGTTTTTGCAGATGTTTTAAGAGATTTGAATTACTGGTTTGGGCAGTAGATAGGATCTTTGACCCGCCAAGACACAACTTACATTTAACTAAAACGTTATTTTCTTTGTGCTCGACAAAAGTGAAATAGTGAGAATATCTCCAGGTGGAGAAACTAGACTTGAGCTCCGCCGCCGCCATGATAGTCTTGTTGTAAACAACACAAACACGCCCACAGCGCGTCTCCGCATGTGACACAGGAAGTATCTAAGTACATTTACTCAAGTACTGTACTCATCTCTGTTCGCCTGGCTGTTGACTATATAAAAAAACTAACGCAGTAACGGAGTAACGCACCATGTAATAACGGTAACTGCGTTACTGAATTTAAAAAGTAATGCGTTAGCTTACTAGTTACTGCCAAAAGTAACGGCGTTACAGTAACACGTTACTTGTAATGCGTTAGTCCCAACACTGCTCAAGACCTACCGTAACTCTCACTGGAACACTTTTAGCAAAGTACATGAAGCAGTTTCTCAAAACACAATGGGTTCACAACTCTTTAAGTCGGCCCTTTAACAACAGTCATGTGCCTGTTTAAATATGTGAACAATCTTTCGCTGTCCATATCACTCCTTTTGTTCATTTAGGCCATTTCTCATACAATGTAAGTGATAGGGGACCAAATGCACTCCTTTGTTCTGAACTGTATTCCAAAGTTTGACTGAATAATATAAGGTTCAAGCATCTGAGTTAGTCAAATCAACTTGGTATCCTTTCCTGTCTTTTACCTTTTACTCTCATGAAAAAGAAGATCCATCTGCATTTACCATACTGTATACTGTCCTAGTTGAAAAGTGACACAATATCTGTACTAAGGAGACTGTAACTTTGAAAGGTACCACTCTTCATCTGGAAAGTTAATGTGATTAATTTGTGTTGTTTAGACTCAGCAGGACGTCGGCGCTTTCAGCACTTGGCTTGTTGCTTGGGGATTCTCTGTGTCATTCTGCTGGGTGGCATCATCGGAGTCTGCGTCTACCGTAAGTACACAAAACAGGAAGTGCATTATCTCACACTTAGACATGAGACAAACCGTAAAGAATAGTAGCAGCCGTTTTACCTGTTTACACCATTTGATATCAGTCATGTACATGCCACAGTATGACAGTTTAGAAAGTATTATTATGAGCGTCTTCCTCTTACAGTGTGGTGCAATGATGACGCATCTTTGTAGGCCAACATGGAGGTAGCATCCATTCATGTATTGTGCTTGTTTTCCCAAAGCAACATTATCAATCAAGAAGCCGTTCATGTGGATGAATACATTCATTACCTGCAGCACCATTAGTGGGAAATACAGACAAGTGCATGCACACAAATAA
The DNA here is from genome assembly GCF_902827175.1 of Gymnodraco acuticeps. Taxonomy (NCBI): domain Eukaryota; kingdom Metazoa; phylum Chordata; class Actinopteri; order Perciformes; family Bathydraconidae; genus Gymnodraco; species Gymnodraco acuticeps. Next base: position 439,563 of record NW_022992140.1, on the reverse strand, counting down.
TTAAAAGATGAGTAAAGACATATTCTATATTTCTCTTGTTCTTAACAAATCACATGATCAGACCCAAACGACATTGAAAGTCTATCTAATGCCAATCTATTAACACATGTCATGTGTCTTTCATGTTACTGAGCCTCTGTGAAGTTCTGAGTTCATCCCACTCTCTCTACCCACCAGCGCTTGCTATTTCACAAATGTGTGGCTTGAAGACTTCCCCATTTCACTCCTCTCTTAGTAATGTTGACTTCAAACCACAGTGACGAGCAGTTTCAGGCAATGTGAAATATGAATGGGTCTGAGGATTGGAGAAGTCAGAACACTTTGAGACGGACTGAGACATTTTTAGTTTGAGTCTAAAGACCGGAAAACCTAAAGTGAGACTGACAGGATAACGTTTTCCTAAAGAGGCAAATTGACAAACATGATCACCTTGATTAAGAGGCTAATTTTCATTTTGCAGTTACATTAATTCATGAGAGTGGTCCGAACGAGTTAAAAGAAAACTCATCTCTTCTGGCAAACAACACAAAACTCAGCTTAGAAAATGCAAACTTGACGAGTGACAACAAGAATCTGGAGGACCAGTTGGGCAACCTGACACAAGCCTATAATGTCTCAGAGAGAAACGTCAAAGACCTTTCTGCAGGAGTCCAGGAGCTGACAACAAAAAACAAGGAGCTGGAGAACCAGAAGAAGAACTTGAAACAGAAAATACAAAACCTGACAACAAACTGGAATGAGCTCAGCATCAGTCGAGCTCAGTGGAACATCGATTCCTACTGCTTAGGAAACGCCGGTATGTTCAGATCCTATATATTAGGTCATCATTACAATATGTTCAAAAGGCAGGCATGTTGCTGATTGTTTGGACTCTGTTGTTTCAGATAATAAGTGTCAACCTTGTCAGAAGGGCTGGTCACTCACTGAGCCCAGCTGCTATGCGTATAATGACGCTCAGCCTGCTAATCAAAAAACCTGGGAAGAAGCTCGAGGAGACTGCAGAGGAAAGAATTCAGATCTGGCTGTTGCACATGATTCAGATGAAAAGGTAAACCCATTAATATGATGCAATTAGAAAGTAATTGTGTTTTGTGTAGGTTTGAACACACTTTGGGTCTTTAGGTCAGTATGTGTTTATTTACTTATACGGTGTAAATACCTGATATTGGTTTCTCTGTTGTCAGATTGTCATCATCAATAAATACAGCCCAGGTAGTTTAGGAACTAACGGATTCTGGATTGGTCTGAGAGTTGAAGATGGGAAATGGAAGTGGGTGGATGGAAGTGATCTGACTGATAGGTAAGAGATTCATTACTAAACACTTTGAATAATAACATCTATCAGCCTTTCTCTAAACACCATGTTCTCTCCTCAGCTCCTTTAATGCAGAGGCTGCTGACGGTCGCTGTGCAATCTCTGTCCGGAGCAGAAACACATGGGTATCAGTGAGCTGTGAAGAGAAACAACAATGGATCTGCCAGAAGAAGGCTCTCTCTGTTTAAACAAAGCAGTCATACTAAGAAAGTTACTGGAAACTCTTTGAGAAACAGATGAATTACTTGTGAATATAAACAAATTCCAAAAAAAAACAGGTTAAAAAACAGTAATTCCAGAAACGTTTCTCAAACTGGATAAAAACAATAAAACACAAAAGTTAACTCATAATGTGGATTATTTTAAAATCGATGTACTTTCAGTTTGACTTCATTTCTATGGAGCTTGCTAAATTAATGCAAATATGTATTTCTTTAACATGTGATGGTGTTTTTATTAGATATGGATGGTTAAAATAGTTAAACTGTTTAGTGTGAATAATGTTATTCTGTTGTGTTAGAGATGCAACGCTTCAACTCTGCAGATTATTGCAAAGACTATGGACCATGTTATTGTATTGCTTCTACCGGCCAGCAGAGGGCGCTGCATCACTTGTTCTCAATACAAAGTTCCAGAGTCTGTTAAATAACTATTTTCAAGATTCAAAGGTTTATCGTCATGACATTTAGAAACTACGGTGTGATTATGTAATGTATAAAAACATGTGATCTCAGGTTCCTTAACAGTGCAATTAACAAGACATAAGAAATACATATAAAAAACAACAATACAGATAGAAATAGTGCAAGCTCAGGTGTTTAATAGTCTGATGGCCAGTGGGATGAAACTGTCCCTGATGCTATTCTGATGACGCACAGTTTATGGATGATTTGTATCTATCTGTATTTGTGTCTATGAGCAATGTCTTGTTTCACTCTGTTGTCACCAGTGAATAAATGTGCTGCCACACATTGTTGTTTTTGTGTTTCTCTTGAAAACATCAGTGCTTTAATCAAGTCTGGAGAAACAATCTGATTCATGGTGCGACCATTTGGATGAGAATAAGATAGAAGGAGATCAGACCTCAATATTCAGTCACTCTGTCAACATCAGGTGCAAACACTAAGTAAGATGATATGTAAGGGATAATGTGCAGCGACTTGGTCATCATCTTCAATGACCAAGTCGCTGAACATTATCCCGCTTATGACAGGGCCACATTCTCAACAAGGAAACGACATGACTCCCAATATTAATGGAAATGCATTTATTGATTTAAAAAATAGTTGTATTTATTTAAATTGACATGCATCCGCTAAGAAAAATAGTCCGTTGTTACCGTTTTGAACTACGTAGCAACGGCAGGAACTGCTTCCAAGGCGTTTCTGAGGAGCTTTTTGATTACAGATTTGAAAACATCGTTGCTTGCTTTAAAATTAGCACAATTCATTATGTCAAACCTTGGAAAGTATCTAGATATCTCTGCCCTAATGCCAAAGGAACTGGCAACTGAATATGGTTTGATGTCTATGTCTGGACCCGCTGCGTAAAAAGGAGGGTTTCTGCCCCGTTACTTCTCTGGTGTTTTCTTGTCCCAGTTTGAAAAGCAAACTACTTTTTTTCTCCATACATATCATTTGTCCTAGTCGTTTTCTTTCATTTCGCTCGTTGACGTTGTCAATAGGTTTAATCAAGCCAAATAAGGTCAAAGCTATTTGATAGGTTGCAACATGTCTGGGGTAAACTTCACACCATAACCTCAGAGCAGAAGTCGAATAAAGAGCGTCACATCGGAGCAGACGCTCTCTGACAGCCTCAGGTCTGCAGCAGGACTTCAGACCTTTGTCCACGATGAACAGAAGAACTCAGCAGTGTTTAAAATACCAACATTTATTTCAAATGTGATCTTTAAAATTGTGATTTTCAAACTCTGATAAATACAGAATTATAAATGCAATGTATTTATTTCTCTCTGACTAAATTGAGTAAGAAGCTGTCGATGTATCAACACCTCTTATGAAAAAAACTATTTGTTTATTTAAAATAAATGAGATTTTAGTTTGTCTAATGGTTTTTAGTTTCAGCAGAAAGATATTTGTTTTTTTATTTTAAAGAAAATGTCAGCGAGAGAACCGAACAATTCTCTGTGTGGTCTTTAGTTCTGCTTTAGATTCATATCTGTGTCTGGAACATTACTCGTACATTAAGACTTAACACATTTTGTATCTCTCTATGTAGAAGTGCGTTGTTGACTTCTGCTTCTGATCCCTTACATAACTGCAACTGTTTTTAAATATCGATTTAATCCCAAAATCCATCTTTCAGTGTTTCAATGGTTCCTCGTGGATGCTCAACATGCTGGGAGTAAAACAGCACTCAAATATAAATCAAGTGTTTATCTTTCAGAGGAAATTGAAGAAGAAGAAGATGACTATGTTAATGCCTCAAAAGGCATTAACATAGTCACCATTTTTAATGAAAAATAAGATAGAAGGAGATCAGGCCTCAATATTCAGTCACTCTGTCAACATCAGCACCAGCAGAGTTTCAGAGAGGGACAGGAAGTGGAATTGAATCGAATGAAAAACTGCAAAAACTAAGGTGACAAACGCTGATCGACAGCCACACATTGGGGTTGTGGGATTGGTGTCGAGGTCTCTGAGGAAGCATCATATTGGGTATTTTATCTTTATCAAATGAAGCTCCAGTCTTTTTTCTGGTTTTACATTAAAGTCAAAATATTGTGTTTCTGACCATCAAACAAGCCATGTTCTTATGACAAAAACTAACAATGTGTCTATTTTCAAATAAATCTAATTTTAGTTTGTCTAATGGTTTTTAGTTTCAGCAGAAAGATATATGTTTGTTATTTTAAAGACAAAAGTCAGCGTGAGAACCGAACAATTCTCTGTGTGTGGTTTTTAGTTCTGCTTTAGATTAATATCTGTGTCTGGAACATTACTCATACATTAAAGCTTACCCTAACCCAATTTAGAGACAATGGACGTCCACTCTCGGGAGACGTCAGACAGTGGTGCGGTTACCCAAAGTGACAGACCTAATTTTACCTCTATTTAGAGGCAATGGACGTCCACTCTCAGGAGAGAGACCTCCAGCATGTGTCCCTGAAATGGGGACTCTGTTTATTTCACACATCCAGGACAGAGACTGGGGAAATCACCTTTCTGTGGCCCCTCCAAGACCCCCAAAGGACGGACTACAGACCTCCAGCATGTCTCCCTCACATGAGCACTCTGCTTATTTCACACCTCCAGGAGAGAGACCAGCAATGGCACCTCTATTACCTCATTCACACCAACGCAACTCCGGTTCAAGCTCCGTGCTAGAGCTTTTCAGGTTCAGAACCGGTTCTTCGGTTTAGCTCCGGCTCTTTTCACACTGCCCAGAGTCCGACTGGTGCTGCGTCATCGTTTGCGTCATGGCGTAACCGTTTGCGTGCCTGCTTCATAAAGCCAAACCGCGCGGAAACACCTCACAGCTGACACCGACAACAACAACAATGGCCGATTGTGCTCCAGCTTCCTCTGTACCTCTTCGGAAGACCAGATTCCCAGTAGGTAGCTGGTCTCTTCAGTGGACCACTGCTGCTTGTTACGTTTCTCCATCGTTGTGTACAAACTGGATAAAACGCGGGCTTTTTGTTGTTGTTCAGGAATTGATCCCGCCCCTTCCCCTGCCCTCGCCTCGACGTAAGCGTGACGTATGTGGTGCTTTTGCTCTGGCCGGACCATTTTTTGGTGCTCGAAATGAACCGGATTCCGGAGCTAAGAGGCTGCTCCGCTGCGGTGTGAACAGGAAAACCCGGTGCTTTTCAAGCTCCAGCTCCGAACCGGCCCTGAAACACCATTGGTGTGAATGAGGTGTTTGTGGCCCGTCACAGAGCCCCAAAGGACGGACTAATGACCTCCAGCATGTCTCCCTCACATGCGCACTTCCATAACCTTGCACACCGTGAGTCCCCGGCCCCCCGGACTTAAGCACTCCCCCACGGACTAAACCCAGATGTTCACATCCTCCAGAACCTCATGCCCCTGATACTACCAGGGCTCATCACTGCACTTTACAAAAGTGTTTTTAAACGTTTGGAAGAGAGTTTTAGCCTGTCATTTTGCACGATATCATTTAACATTGAACCTCTCCTGGAAATGCACAGAATATGTGTATTTCCAGGAGAGGTTCAAAAACAGTATACACAATATACATAATAAACAGACCTCCTTCCGATGATGCTGCTGCAGCTGCTGCCGCCCTGAACATGGAGCGGATCTTCAATCCCTCCTTTATTCCAGGCGTATTCGCGTAGAACCGGTCTGCAGTGCTTACGTCGTGACACATAAACCTGGCGAGAATCGACCTGCTTTCTGGATCTTGGTGAAGCTTGATATTGGCAGCCAGGGCAGTGCGCAGGATTGTGAAGGTGACGGCTGTTTCTAGCCCAGCATCAGCCCAAGCCCTCTTCAAGTGAGCGTTCAGGTTCTTGGAGGCATACTTCCCCGTTGTGAAAAGGAATAATTCATTCTGAGGACCCGACAAGCCCTCTTTTATCCCCATCCACCGCATGACCCAGCTAAACTCCTTTACTGTAAGCACCAGCTGTGCTTCGCCAAATGTCTTGGCAGTCTTGTGATCCTGCACGTGGATGATGTAGCCCTCAGCAGTGCCCCTTCTGTCCGCCTCAAAGACCCCAGTGTTGGTCATGTTTGCATACACACCCGGACGGTGGCCATACAGGAGGCTCCAATGGAGGGTTAGATAGCCATATAGCAGGTACTGGGTGATTGAGGTCGGATTGCTAGCCATCAGGTCAAGGAGATCAGGGATGCGCTTCTCAGCGGCCGCCATGGCGGCGAGAAGCTCTGCCTGGCTCGGCAGACGATCCAGCTTGTTCCTCTTCACCTTAAACTGGTGGACAGTGACAGACTTTTTCAAGTCACTCATGTTGGCTGTCACCTCTCTGATGATGTGGGTCATATCAGACATGGTGAGCCTGCACCCCCGGAGCTTTGACTCAGACAAGTACCTCAGGAAATGGTTCACATTCTTCAGGAACAACAGCGATGTTGTGACTGCCCGGCCCGACTTTGCAATATACTCGCTCAAGCCACGGACCCTCTTCGTGTCTTTTAGGAACAGCCAATCTGACAGCCGGTTAACACCATGGGCCATGAATACGAGGAAGTTCTATATCCGGCTGACCTTGGACAGACAATTTTCTTTCCGTTTTACTGTCGGTGCGACACCCTCACAATGATCCCTGTATGTCTGAATGTACGTCTCCATGCTTTGAGGCAACGTGATTTCACGCATGGTATTCCCCCGTCCCTTCCCAGTGGACCAGTGATTTGGGGAGAGGGCCAGTTCTTAGCCAGATTAGCTTTCAGCTTATTGTAGACAGACGCACCGGTCTTCTGGCATATAGGGGTCTCACTACCAGAGGCTTCTGGGGACCGCATGACAGTCTTGACCAGGGTCTTGAGAGGGGTCTCACTACCGGAGGCTTCTGGGGACCGCATGACAGTCTTGACCGGGGTCTTGAGAGGGGTATTGCTGCCGGAGGCTTCTGGGGACCGCATGACAGTCTTGACCGGGGTCTGGAGAGGGGTATTGCTGCCGGAGGCTTCTGGGGACCGCATGACAGTCTTGACCGGGGTCTTGAGAGGGGTATTGCTGCCTGAGGCTGCTGGGGACCGCATGACAGTCTTGACCGGGGTCTTGAGAGGGGTCTCACTACCGGAGGCTTCTGGGCAGAGGTGGGACCAAGTCATTGTTTTGCAAGTCCGAGTCAAGTCTCAAGTCTTTGCGCTCAAGTCCAAGTCGAGTCTCAAGTCTTTGCGCTCAAGTCCAAGTCAAGTCTCAAGTCAGGATGGGCAAGTTCAAGTCAAGTCCAAGTCCTAAACTTTGACAAAACGAGTCTTAAACAAGTCATTATGTGCATTTCATCAAATGTAATGACATCCATCAACAGAATAATACTTAATAATCAAACTACTCTTTATTAGTCACATTGATAATTTAATAATCAATTTTCTCTCTGCTGGTAAAGTAACGTGTTTTTTTCTATTTTAAGAGGGATCAGTAAGGTAAGGCTACCGTGACGGTTTGATTCAGAAGGAGTTTAATGTATAAGATCCCTGATGTTAAGGTGACCAGAATGTTTATTTACACTGTGTACAACATGTTATAAGGGACCCACAATCTATCTTTATGCAAGGGATAATGTGCAGCGAGGCGGTCTCTATGGGGAAGAGAACACCTGAATCTAGATCCCTCTGCAGGTAGTACTTTAAGTATATTTTGATGATAATACTTTTTTACTTTTACTTGTAACATTTTGAATGCAGGACTTTTTATTGTACAGGGTTCCTGCAGGTTTCGCCAACTCAAATTTAAGACTTTTTAACACATTTTTAAGACCACTTTGAATATAATTTAAGACCTATTTCACAGCAATAAAGTATGAAGGAAAATTGATATGAAAGAAGAAATACGTCCCATAATCACTTACAAAGTAAATGTATTCATGTTCAACATAAGAAAAATGACTGAACACATGTATGTGTGTGTGTCTGTGTGTGCTTGAGTGTGTGTGTGTGTGTGTGTGTGTGTGTGTGTGTGTGTGTGTGTGTTTGTGTGTGTGTGTGTGTGTGTGTGTGTGTGTGTGTGTGTGTGTGTGTGTGTGTGTGTGTGTGTGTGTGTGTGTGTGTGTGTGTGTGTGTGTGTGTGTGTGTGTGTGTGTGTGTGTGTGTGTGTGTGTGTGTGTGTTGTGTGTGTGTGTGTGTGTGTGACAGAGAGTGACAAGAGCTATATTCAGAGCTCTGCTGCCTTGGCTACACTATTTCATCGTTGCTGTTGTATGATTGGTGTTTAGCTACGGTATTTAGCGTCTACAGCACCTCCGCTTTTAGGGTTGACGTAGACCCAAACGTCGCCCGGAGGTCCCCCGGTGTTGTTGCGGGAGCTGCTGCACTAGCTAACGCTACATTAGCAAAACAAACGCTAATTTATTTTGCAAAAGGTGCAGCGGGCTTCAAACACGTTCCCCCCCACTGGTTTCAACCAAGCACTAAATTAGATGTTTTCCAACCAAATACGGTTGAACTGACACTTCCCCATATTTATTTGTAAGTAGATTCGAAGATAGGCTACATGAGCTGAAGCTTGGTTGCTAGGTTACTAGATGGGTGTTCTTCAATAAAGGGCCGGGGGAAACAAAGTTAGTGATTACTGGTTCCATGTTGATTTAATTCAATACAAATTGTTGGGGGGAACTGAAAGGCTATTACCGTACTGGTTACTTTGTAGCCCGGACATTTCCCCCAAAACACATTTAGACGCTTTCACAAAACACAGAAGTACCTTTCAAATCCAATAATTTTTAAGACCTTCTAAATCATATTTAAGACCTTTTTAAGGCCTTCAATTCAGATAATCAAATGTAAGACTTTTTAAGACCCCGCGGGAACCCTGATTGTAACTTTTTTAATTGTCTGAACTTCTCCCACCTCTGACAATAAATCCTGAGTGGTTACCAAAAAAAAACCCTGCTCTGAAGGTTATTTTCATTTTACAAATCTTGCACTCAGCTTTGCTTTCTCCAATATCATTGAAAAGCAGCAGATGCTGCTTCTTTTTTCGGTTTTCGCTCATTTCTTGACTTTTTCCGACGTGCTTGCATTTAAATCCGGCTCCCCGTCGCTCTGTGCAGCTGGCCTGTACCACTACACATGCTGTGCCCCCCAACCTTCTTTATCATAATGGTATGATCCTAGTGTATCCTCGCATATGATTGGCCGCATGGTGGCCCAGCTAAATAAAGACCCGCCCCTGCCTGCAAGGATTCTCAGCAAGAGTAGGAGCGGCTGGAGATTCTGCTCTCCCCGACGGGAGTCTGCTCTTCAAACGGCAGCTCGCGATCGGCCTGTTGGAGACCTCTGAATTAAAGTATCAAGTCACCTCAAGTCAGAAGGCTCAAGTCCAAGTCAAGTCCAGAGTCATTGGTGTTCAAGTCCAAGTCGAGTCGCAAGTGTTTTGTGATTTTGTCAAGTCGAGTCTCAAGTCATCAAATTGGTGACTCGAGTCTGACTCGAGTCCAAGTCATGTGACTCGAGTCCACACCTCTGCTTCTGGGGACCGCATGAGAGTCTTGACCGGGGTCTTGAGAGGGGTCTCACTACCGGAGGCTTCTGGGGACCGCATGACAGTCTTGAGAGGGGTATTGCTGCCGGAGGCTACTGTGTTTATGCCGGAGGTACTTGAGATTTCCAGCCCCTTAAATTGTATACATTCTTCCTCTTCCTCAAGCACAGCAGCAGTGGCACTCTGCTTCCTGTGTTTTAGCCCCTTTTTCAGCCTGGAGCGCAGGGTCTTCACCTCATTACATTACATTGCATTTATTAGGGCATCCGTCTGAGCCCTTAATGCCACATTTTCCAGCATCACCTGCCTGCAGTCCTCTTCGTCACACTCGGTATGTGGGGAGAAGGGTGGAGGGTGCACCGGGTATTCCTCCTCATTGTCTATATCCAATGATGTAGCCATTCCAATGATGGGATTAGTCTCTTGGAGGTCATGGAGCAACTGCAGGGCCACACTATGCTTCAGCCTTGCCATGACCTGATGTGCCTCATCTCGGGAGAACTCAGGGTGGTCATGAGTTACATGACGGTCTAGTCTCTTCCCAGCATACCCTGTGATGGGACAGGGTTTGGTCCGAACATTTATTCTGCCACTGGCCATTTTAAGAATGATGCCTCTTTCCTCCAAGTTCTGCACTGCATGTTTGTGCTTAAGGTGCTTGTTCAAAGCCAGATAGAAGAGTCTGCACACCGGGCATTCGGATGAAATCCTTACTAAAACAGACACAGTGAATTGTATTTAAATTATTTTCTGTTTCTCCGTTTATATGCGTTAGCGTAACCGGTGATTGCAACAATGGGTCTGATGCTTCAATGCCTGGTACACGGACCAAGGGAGGACTTGGGTTACCACCGGGTTAAATGGTCCCACCTCCGCACCAACGTGGGACTGGTGATGGTAACATTGGGTCCGATGCATCAATTCATGGTGCCCCGACCATGAGAGTGTTTGGGGTGCACCGGAACCAGGCAGTACTCCAGCAGGAAACACGTTTTATGGTCAAAGGAGGAAAGATTTATAGAACCGGGGTAAAGCAAAGAAAGTGTCCGACAATAGTGACTTGTGAGGCGGCCAGAGAGTCTGTCATCTCTCGGTCCTATCCTCCAGGCAATGTGGTACCAGAACTGGGTCAAATTGACCAAAATGTAAAAAAAAGAAGTTTCAATTCATCCATGGAAAAGGGCTGAAAATGATAAAAAATGTATCCGAAAATAGTGCCTCATAACCCGGGTAGAGTCCCCTGACAACTCTCCTCACATTCCTCCAGAGTCGGAAAAAGTCTGAGTTAACTTTTCGGAGAACCAGAGAAAAGGGGTGAAAATGGAAACAAAGTATCCGAAAATAGTGTCCCATAAGGCAGGTAGAGTCCCCTGACAACTCTCCTCACATTCCTCCAGAGTAAGAAACATTTAAAGTTAACTTTTGGGAGAACCAGAGAAAAGGGGTGAAAATGGAGAAATTGTATCCGAAAATAGTGCCTAATAACCCAGGTAGAGTCCCCTGACAACTCTCCTCACATTCCTCCAGAGTCGGAAAAAGTCTGAGTTAACTTTTTGGAGAACCATAGAAAAGGGGTGAAAATGGAAAAAAGTATCCGAAAATAGTGTCTCATAAGGCGGATAGAGTTCCCTGACAACTCCCAGAGACCAGTTCAAAAACTTAAAGTTTGGTAAGAACCATGCTGGGGGGTCTCCATGCAACAATTGTATCCGAGCCAGAGGACAGATGGAGCGGACACATTCCTCCATGAACTGACACAGCCGTTTTTTTTCGGAGTCCTCTCAAAAACAGGGTTTCCGATTTCGTGCAGATGGTAGCTTGAAAATGATGAATGCATTTTTTTTGACGGAGGAGGGGAGGCCTCTATTCCACTCTCCGTTGTAAAATGCAACGGGGGAGTGGAAAAGTGTCCGGGGCTTCAGCCCGAAGCTCCGAAGGGTTGAGCTTTTTTGAGCCCCTCCTCCGTTGGCACTCAGTCGTTTTTTCGAGAATTTTTTTTAACTTCATTTTTGAATATTTTAAGATATAATTGACCGTTTTCTTTACTTTTTTCATCTTTCCACGGGTGGGGGTGCATGGCAGGCCGCCTATGAGCTCCCAAATTTGGCCTGGAACCTCCGGGAATTGTGGGCTAAGCTCCATAAACTGACAAAGTCACCCAGAAATGTCACTTTTATAGCCCAAAAATATATAATACAAATACATTTAAATAGTAAAAGGTACAATTGTGATCCGAATTACCCGGAATTTGATTTATATTGCCCCATGATAGTGAATACAAATCATTTTCATTGAAAAAAGTGTTAAAACGCCTGATTAATATGTTCGTAATGCTGGCAGCAGGTTCACTGCTGTTAGCAGGGTCTCACACTCACAGGCATCTATGCAGAGATCCAGGGTGATGCACAAGGCTTTTCTACCCAGCAATGAGTTTTTGAAAGCTGGGGAAAAGTGCTGTGAATAGAGTGAGAGAGCAGCCAGAGAGAAGCGGGGTGTGAGACTCACAGAGCGCACCCAGAGAGATCCTTGCAGCGCATGGCTCTTGCACCCAGACTGCACCCAGAGAACAGACTGCTTCACAGCACTTTACAAGCCAGGAAAAGTGATTGTATCCTGGGTATACATCTTTTAAATAGTCGGATACCTCCAGGGCGCATCACCGCATTTTACAAGCCAGGGAAGGTGCCTGAATCCTGGATAAACATTGTTTAATTGTTTAAGTGTTTTTAAATGTGTGAAACAGTGTTTTTTCACTTTCAAAACTCTCCCGTCATTGACCGGAGAAATTGGGTCGATGTTGTATTCAATCTGACCGTTAATATTCCAGTGAGACGAAGTACGTACAATGACCGGAGTGATCCCATGTTCATTTTTTCCCAAAACCGGAGCATTCCCTCACCCTTTCTGTGTAGAAATACATTGTTGATTTTTGCTTCTGAAATTATGCATAACTGCAACTTCTTTTAAAAATTGATTTTAACCATAAAATCTATCTTTTAGTGCAATGCTTCCTCATGGATGTTCAACATCAGTAAAACTGCACTCAAATAAAAATGATGTCTTTCAGAGGAAATTGAAGAAGAAGATGATGACTATGTTAATGCCTCAAGAGGCACTGTGGATAAAAAGAGAACCCGTCCAGGTGCATTATGAACACAAAACAATTCACATTTTAAAGTATTTTGGCTGTTAAATGTTGTTGTTTAGATACTTTAACTGAATTCTTATTTTCCAGGTCGGTGGTTTCTCTTCTTCACTTAGAATATTCTTCTGATAGCAGTGTGTTGGCTCATACTGTTAGCGATCGTGGGCCTTCGTTTCTACTGTGAGTTCCATAATATCAGTTTATTGAAGGTGTTTGTGTCGATTTATTGCTTCAAACATGTGAACCCGTTCTCAAGTGTCTATTTTAACCATGTAACCACAGAAAGGCACACAAAGCCCAAAACCTTCCTCTCTCTGTAACTGTAGTTACCTCTATCTTTACTGAAATACCAATCTGACTGCAGAAACACTAAACTTCCCCATGTCACTCATTTCCTAAGTAAAGTTGACCTAAAACTACAGTGAAATTCGGTTTTAGGCGAAGTCCTCAGTAGGAACTAAAGGCCTGGGGTCGGAGAATTGGAAAACTCAAAGAAAATGACATATTTGGCTCCAGTCTTTTTTTGGGGTATTTCTTGAAACCTGAAGAGAGACGGACAAGAAACATCTTCCAAAAGAGGCACATTGACAAAAAACAAGAACACACTATTTATTTCTACAGTCCATGTTCAGTCACGTGAAGCGATGCAAATGAACTTCTTGACCAAAAGCAGAAGTGGTTAGTTTGAAGGCTGAGAGATAGACTTCAACAGAAGAGAGGAAACAACCAGTTCTCCTACTTCGATGTCCAGAGGTTTAATTAGAGCAACACTTCTCCGTCTACGAGTCAGAGAGGGCTCAACAGAGCGGCTGTAGTGATGGCGGAGGAAGAGGAGGAGGTGAACTACGCTTCGGTTGTGTTCAAAGCCGGCAACAATCCTCCACCTGCGGGTACGTTTAGTTATTTAACAACTTTCACTTCCTGCTGGTGATTTTGAAACAGAGCCTCTTTGTTAATATGATCAATGCAATGTTGAATATCAATCCAAAGTAAGTTGCTGTTTTTAATGTCCTGTAATTTAACTGTGAAACCAGAAACATGAAAAATCTTTCTTTTTAGTGAAATTGTTAAAAGGCTGTTTTTGTATTTGTTTAGTGTGGGTGAAGAATAGATTTTCAACTAACCCAGCACATTTGCATTGATGTTTTTCAAATTCACAATGTTGAGTATAAACTTTTCACTACAAATGAACCAAGAAAACGTATCATCGTGCAGCTAGGTTTTAATAATATGAGTTTTCTTGGTTCATCAATGCACATTTTTGGTGGAAGTAAGCTTTCTTTGTTCATGTATACTACGTTGAGAAAACACTTTTAAGTCTAGAGTAGTTTGAAACCTTTGAACACCTCATCCTACTTCAGTTTAACTTAAATTAACATTTCTTTAACTCTTAAAAAATTCAAACTGATGGGCATTTGTTGGGTATTTTAATTTAGCGTCTCACACTGGAGATATATCATCACGAACACATCTATTTAAAACCAGTGAGGAAATTGCGAAGTGAGATAATTATCTGTTGAGTTTCCCGTATCATGTTGTTTCCCTTTTTAAATGGCGTGATACAATACCTGAAGACAATCTCATCATTTTGAAGCTGCCCATTTTATTGCACTTTGAGGGGAAAACTGTGAATTTTTGCATCATTCTAAGGCAATTTTTCTGCTATATCAAACACTTAAAGCAGCCTTTAAAAGTGCTTCTCATTTATTCTCTAAAAACCCTGAGCATGAGCATTTCCTTTGACCTTTCAGCAAAAAGAGGGGAGGAAACTGTGTACGGTGAGCTGAAGGTGCAGAACGGAACAAAGAACGAGGGTAAGTTGTATTAAAAAAAAAGCATTCAGGTGTTACTGCAACTGGGAGTACTACTGCTACCACTGCTACCACTACTTTACCATAACTATCATTAAAAGGGAACAAGTTCACAAGAACTGTTCTAAAGTTTATATCTGTAGTGCTTTGTCAGTAACCCTAGCACTCTAACAAAGCCGTAACATATTGGGAGTGTGCAGTGTGACAAATGTCAACGTCTTGCAGACGGGGCATCCTGGTCTTATGAAAAAATGATGGTGGAAAGCTGCATTGTCTTTTCTCCCGTTTGTTTTTGACATATCAAAAATAAGGTTATAATCAGAGTATGCACCAGTCTTTAGGAGTATTGGTAATGTACTTTATTGGTAATAATACCAGCGCAGAGGGATACCAGCACAGCAGTATCAGCCGGATGATGTGCAGGCAAACGAACCAGAGGTCAGCGGGCAGAAGGTGAGTCAGGGCCGGGCAGAGGGTCAGGGAGCAGGCGAGGCAGGATAGTCCAAGGACAGGGATCAGGCAGGTCAGGGACCGGGTAGGCAATCTGGTAACAAACGTGTGAAAGACTAGCATGAAGGCAAAGTCGATCTGGCAACGGGTGTGTGTCGGGTGAGGGTTTACATACTGGCAGAAAAGCTAATGGAAGCAGAAGAGAAAGAGAGTGAGCAAAAACGTGGGTGTGGTTAACAGGTGAGACAGGTGAATGGAAAACTACTGGTGAAAGATGGAGCAGACTGTGACAAAAGTAAGTAAGTATAAACAGCAAACTGTACTTAAAGTAATCAATGTACACGACACAGAAAAGTTCTAAATTAAAGAAAAAACACCCAAAAAACGGTTCTAATTAAAGAAAATAAACTTAAATGTGTGCAGATGCCAATTAAGTTTCTTTAATATCTAGTTTTTCAGTTGTTCATATTTATAACAACACATTATATTTTTGGAATAATAATGCATCTGAATTATTAACTTACTATAACTGTAGTGCAGTAAGATATATGTCCGGCAGGGCTCAGTCAGTACTTGGACTGTGAGCCGTAGGGTTGCCGGTTCAAGTCCCCGACCAGACCTAAATATGGAGTGTGGACTGTTACTTGGAGAGGTCCCAGTCCACCTCCTGGGCCCTGCCGTGGTGCCCTTGAGCAAGGCACCGGCCATCCCCCTTCCCCCCTCACTCCCATTGCTCCCCGGAAGCTGTGCAATAGCTGCCCACTGCTCCTAATACTAGACTCCTGGTACTAGGAAGGGTTAAAAGCAGAGAACACATTTCACTGTGTGCTGAGTGCTCTGCATGTGGGACCATTTGTTACGACCCGCCTCCCTACTCAATAGTAGTGGCTCGTGAGGCAGTCCGCAACATAAAACAAAAGTACACAACACGTAGGCACTAAACTGTGATCATACATTTATTGCCACAATACTAAATCATTCCATTGGAGGACAGGTAAAACAAACAAAAAGACGGAGGGGACTTGGGCCAACCCCACCACGGGCCGTAGGATCCAGAGCCTTCCTCCGCTACCCAAAATCCAACAGAACCTAACGGGAGAAATAAAGCCGCGAAAACCTAATACTAACACGTCCTCCAGGAAACACCACAAAAAGGCAAAAGAGCTCTGACACAGCAGAGACATCCGGAGTAGTGATCGGCCCCTCCTTCTCCTTCAGTCTCCTCTTTTATGCTCGGCTGAGTGACAACTGGGAACACCTGGGGAAGGCGGAGCCAGGTGTTCCTGCACAGCAGAGAGAACAAAGAGGACAACAAAAGGGGGGGAGTACGTAACACCATTAAAGAGGGTTTCATCCCTCCCATTCTATTCTATTCGATATGATACCTTTGAATTGTAGTTGAGTTAAATCATACAGTGGCATGAAAAGAAAATACTCAAGTAAAGTAGAGTACCTCAAATTTGCACTTAAGTACAGTATGATTAAATGAATTCAGTAACATTCTACCACTGCCTTTTACTGAACTTTATCAAGTGGTTTTGTTGCTTTTTACGGGGGTTTATCTGCAACGTTATTAACGTGTTAAAAACTGTGAATGACTCGTTTTTAGGAAATCTCTTCCGAACGGTTATTTTGAGATTGAACGTTTCTGTTGTACTGCAATAATGTTACAGTGACTAATACTCAAGACCTACGGTAACTCTCACTGGAACACTTTTAGCAAAGTACATGAAGCAGTTTCTCAAAAAACACAATGGGTTCACAACTCTTTAAGTCGGCCCTTCAACAACAGTCAGGTGCCTGTTTAAATATGTGAACAATCTTTCGCTGTCCATATCACTCCTTTTGTTCTTTTAGGCCATTTCTCATACAATGTAAGTGATAGGGGACCAAATGCACTCCTTTGTTCTGAACTGTATTCCAAAGTTTGACTGAATAATATAAGGTTCAAGCATCTGAGTTAGTCAAATCAACTTGGTATCCTTTCCTGTCTTTTACCTTTTACTCTCATAAAAAAGAAGATCCATCTGCATTTACCATACTGTATATTGTCCTTGTTGAAAAGTGACACAATATCTGTACTAAGGAGACTGTAACTTTGAAAGGTACCACTCTTCATTTGGACAGTTAATGTGATTAATTTGTGTTGTTTAGACTCAGCAGGACGTCGGCGCTTTCAGCACTTGGCTTGTTGTTTGGGGATTCTCTGTGTCATTCTGCTGGGTGGCATCATCGGAGTCTGCGTCTACCGTAAGTACACAAAACAGGAAGTGCATTATCTCACACTTAGACATGAGACAAACCGTAAAGAATAGTAGCAGCCGTTTTACCTGTTTACACCATTTGATATCAATCATGTACATGCCACAGTATGACAGTGTAGAAAGTATTATTATGAGCGTCTTCCTCTTACAGAGTGGTGCAATGATGACGCATCTTTGTAGGCCAACATGGAGGTAGCATCCATTCATGTATTCTGCTTGTTTTCCCAAAGCAACATTATCAATCAAGAAGCCGTTCATGTGGATGAATACATTCATTAGTTTGAGACTTTCCTATACTGTACATACCTGCAGCTCCATTAGTGGGAAATACAGACAAGCATGCATACAAATAATTAAAAGATGAGTCAAGTCATATTCTATATTTCTCTTGTTCTTAACAAATCACATGATCAGACCCAAACGACAATGAAAGTCTATCTAATGTCAATCTATTAACACATGTCATGTGTCTTTCATGTTACTGAGCCTCTGTGAAGTTCTGAGTTCATCCCACTCTCTCTACCCACCAGCGCTTGCTATTTCACAAATGTGTGGCTTGAAGACTTCCCCATTTCACTCCTCTCTTAGTAATGTTGACTTCAAACCACAGTGACAAGCAGTTTCAGGCAATGTGAAATATTAATGGGTCTGAGGATTGGAGAAGTCAGAACACTTTGAGACGGACTGAGACATTTTTAGTCTGAGTCTAAAGACCGGAAAACCTAAAGTGAGACTGACAGGATAACGTTTCCTAAAGAGGCAAATTGACAAACATGATCACCTTGATTAAGAGGCTAATTTTCATTTTGCAGTTACATTAATTCATGAGAGTGGTCCGAACGAGTTAAAAGAAAACTCATCTCTACGGGCAAACAACACAAAACTCAGCTTAGAAAATGCAAACTTGACGAGGGACAACAAGAATCTGGATCAAAGACCTTTCTGCAGGAGTCCAGGAGCTGACAACAAAAAACAAGGAGCTGGAGAACCAGAAGAAGAACTTGAAACAGAAAATACAAAACCTGACAACAAACTGGAATGAGCTCAGCATCAGTCGAGCTCAGTGGAACATCGATTCCTACTGCTTAGGAAACACTGGTATGTTCAGATCCTATATATTAGGTCATCATTACAATATGTTCAAAAGGCAGGCATGTTGCTGATTGTTTGGACTCTGTTGTTTCAGATAATAAGTGTCAACCTTGTCAGAAGGGTTGGACACTCACTGAGCCCAGCTGCTATGCGTATAATGACGCTCAGCCTGCTAATCAAAAAACCTGGGAAGAAGCTCGAGGAGACTGCAGAGGAAAGAATTCATATCTGGCTGTTGCACATGATTCAGAGGAAAAGGTAAACCCATTAATATGATGCAATTAGAAAGTAACTGTGTTTTGTGTTGGTTTGAACACACTTTGGGTCTTTAGGTCATTATGTGTTTATTACAGTTTAATGTTTAAATATCTGACAACTCTCTCTGTCTTCCAGGAAGCAATCAAGAAAAACAGCTTTGGAACTAACGGATTCTGGATTGGTCTGAGAGTTAAAGATGGGAAATGGAAGTGGGTGGATGGAAGTGATCTGACTGAAATGTAAGAGACACATTACTAAACACTTTGAATAATAAAATCTATCAGACTTCATCTAAACATCATGTTCTCTCCTCAGCTCCTGGATAGTTCCTCCTACTGACGGTCGCTGTGCATTGTTTTACAAGGGCAGAAACACATGGTCATCAGTGAGCTGTGGTGAGAAACATCAATGGATCTGCCAGAAGAAGGCTCTCTCTGTTTAAACAAAGCAGTCAGACTAAGAAGGTTACTGGAAACTCTTTGAGAAACAGATGAATTACTTGTGAATAAAAACTAATTCCAAACAAAAATATAAAACAGAAAAAGGATAAAAAACAGTAATTCCAGAAACGTTTCTCAAACTGGATAAAAACAATAAAACACAAAAGTTAACTCATAATGTGGATTATTTTAAAATCGATGTACTTTCAGTTTGACTTAATTTCTATGGAGCTTGCTAAATTAATGCAAATATGTATTTATTTAACATGTGATGGTGTTTTTATTAGATATGGATGGTTAAAATAGTTAAACTGTTTAGTGTGAATAATGTTATTCTATTGTGTTAGAGATGCAACGCTTCAACTCTGCAGATTATTGCAAAGACTATGGACCATTTGATTGTATTGCTTCTACCGGCCAGCAGAGGGCGATGCATCACTTGATCTCAATACAAAGTTCCAGAGTCTGTTAAATAACTATGTTTCAGGATTCAAAGGTTTATCGTCATGACATTTAGAAACTACGGTGTGATTATGTAATGTATGAAAACATGTGATCTCAGGTTCCTTAACAGTGCAATTAACAAGACATAAGAAATACATATAAAAAACAACTATACAAATAGAAATAGTGCAAGCTCAGGTGTTTAATAGTCTGATGGCCAGTGGGATGAAACTGTCCCTGATGCTATTCTGATGACGCACAGTTTATGGATGATTTGTATCTATCTGTATTTGTGTCTATGAGCAATGTCTTGTTTCACTCTGTTGTCACCAGTGAATAAATGTGCTGCCACACATTGTTGTTTTTGTGTTTCTCTTGAAAACATCAGTGCTTTAATCAAGTCTGGAGAAACAATCTGATTCATGGTGCGACCATTTGGATGAGAATAAGATAGAAGGAGATCAGGCCTCAATATCCAGTCACTCTGTCAACATCAGCACCAGCAGAGTTTCAGAGAGGGACAGGAAGTGGAGGTGAATCGGATGAAAAACTGCAAAAACTAAGGTGACAAACGCTGATCGACAGCCACACATTGGGGTTGTGGGATTGGTGTCGAGGTCTCTGAGGAAGCATCATATTGGGTATTTTATCTTTATCAAATGAAGCTCCAGTCTTTTTTTCTGGTTTTACATTAAAGTCAAAATATGTTTGGCTGTTCTGTTTCTGACCATCAAGAAGCCCAG
Source organism: Gymnodraco acuticeps (assembly GCF_902827175.1). Taxonomy (NCBI): domain Eukaryota; kingdom Metazoa; phylum Chordata; class Actinopteri; order Perciformes; family Bathydraconidae; genus Gymnodraco; species Gymnodraco acuticeps. Next base: position 419,444 of record NW_022992140.1, on the reverse strand, counting down.
CGGTAGCAACAGACACCTCAACTTAACCCAGAAGAACCCGGACACATTTCTACTTTCGGGAAATGAAGGGGAACATCATTTAGACTAAATCGACCATCGAACACATTTCTGACAAGTAACCCCCCCTAGTGTCAAATATCTGAACTGTGACATATATGTCACATTGGGCTTTCATGGTAAAATAACTCTTATTAATGAGGATGATGGTTTAAATGAGTTTGAACATTCTTTGAAGAATAAAGAATATATTAACTAAATATAATTGAATCAGCTAAATTAACTGAGCAGATCATAATCATATTTCTAATTGTGCATAATGTCACTCCGGGTTCACTGTGAAAGTTTAGGGTTAACGTCCTGATGTGACACCAGTGTCACAGCGATGTTTGTCTCATTTGTTTCATATCAATTTGATCAATACATGTTTCCACAACAGGTTAAATGTAATAAAGGAAATGTTATGTAAGCATTTTAATTCTACTTTACCTTTAGCAACAAACAAAAAAGCTTTTGAAATGTAGCTCGTTCCGTCCCATGTGTTAGCCTGGCACATGGACATCTTGGACATGTTGTTATGGTAACACAACATCAAATGACCTTAGGGACCTCATGAGATAAAAACAAGGCAACAGCCGTATAAGGAACTTTCTAGAACATTTAAAGGTCATGTGACACCTGTCATGGTGGGTCCTTATGGGTTAAGCAAAGATACTTAGTGTTTATTCTGTAACATCACGCTAAGCCTGTTCATCTTGCCATGTTTAGTTCTTGTTACTAACGTCATGTTTAGGTGTTCGTTATCAGGTTTATCCTAAAGGTTTCATGTTTAGTTCATAGCCCATGTTTAGGGTTAGGGTTTAGTCATGTCTCGTTGTTAACGTGTTCATTTACTGTCACTTATGTTACGGCCCAGCTCCTGGTACACAACAAAAACCCTAGAGCCGAGACGAGGTGCAGCAATATAACAATAGTTTATTTATATTTAAACAAATGAAGCCAGCAATAGGTCCCCCGAGGCTGGCACAGAGAGAGTGCCAGAGGAATGAGCGCGAGGGACGAATCCGGTTGGGCTCTCTTCAAGTAGGCTTCCTCGACCCAGGTGCAGCTCATCAGGCAAATGCCGGCCCCACAGCACTGGATCGACCCCCCGTGGTGTGGAGAGGTCATCACACTTATGTCTTGTCTCGTCTGTCATTGCACTTCCTGTTTTATTTACCTGTCTCTTTTCAGAGCTCTTGACTGTCACACCATTTGTGTGTTTTCCCGCCACTGTGATTGTCGGCCTCAACCTTGATTGTTTCCGCCTGTGTCCCATGAACTCTTCTATAAATAGTCCTCGTGTCCCTTTGTCCTGTGCCAGTTCGTCTTGTTTCGTACAATGTCAAGAGAGCCAGAGTTTTCCAAGCTAACATCTTCAGTTTCAAGAGCCACATTCAGTTAGTCTTCTTGTACTTTAGTGTGGAGTCGTGCAGATGAGTCCAAGTCTCTGTGTCACTTCCCTGAAACATTTATTAATCACTTCAATGTTGCAGCTGAAACAGAAGGATTGAGTCGTGTTTAAATGATATACTGTTAGATATCTTGTGAGTTTCTTCCTCAAATATAACAATATAACATATATCTGATAAGTGGAGTGGAAGTGTAAAGTAGCAGGAAATTGAAAATTCTCAGTAAAGTAAAGTACATCAAAAATGTTGCTACTACTACAAATTCATAATTTTACCGAAAGCCAATCAGAGCACACTGGGCTTTTCAGAAGGGCTTCTAAGGAGACAAAGTGTTTGTCCTTGTCGTTTTCTCTCATGTTGCTCGTCAAAGTTATCAGTACGTTAATCAAGCCAAATAAGGGCAAAACTATTCGATAGGTTGCAACATGTCTGACCCTGAAGTATTTTAAAACTTCACACCATAACCTCAGAGCAGAAGTCGACTGAAGAGCGTCACATCAGAGCAGACGCTCTCTGACAGCCTCAGGTCTGCAGCAGGACTTCAGACTCTCCTCCAGGATGAACAGAATAACTCAGCAGGAAATGGGTAATTCAATATATTCTAATTTGTGAGTGAGTGTAAAACATTGCTTTTTCCTTTTACCGAGACATTGTCTAAAAATGTTCCTATTCATAGTGTTTCTGATTCTTGACCAGATCTGAGCAACAAAGGGTTTAAAATAACATTTATTTCAAATTTGATCTTTAAAATTGTGATTTTCAAACTCTGATAAACACAGAATTATAAATTCAATGCATTTGTTTCTCTCAGAATAAATTGAGTAAGAAACTGGCGATGTCTCAACATCTTCTTACGACAAAATCTACAAAGTCAGATTTTAGTTTGTCCAATGGATTTAGTTTCAGCAGAAAGATATTTGTTTGTTATTTTAAAGAAAATGTCAGCGTGAGAACCGAACAATTCTCTGTGTGTGGTTTTTAGTTCTGCTTTAGATTCATATCTGGAGTTTAACGTTACTCGTACATTAAGACTCAACACATTTGTTATCTCTCTATGTAGAAGTGCGTTGTTGACTTCTGCTTCTGATCCCTTACATAACGGCTACTGTTTTCAAATATCGGTTTAATCCCAAAATCCACCTTTCAGTGTTTCAATGGTTCCTCGTGGATGCTCAACATGCTGGGAGTAAAACTGCACTCAAATATAAATGATGTGTTTATCTTTCAGAGGAAATTGAAGAAGAAGAAGATGACTATGTTAATGCCTCAAGAGGCGCTGTGGATTCAAAGAGAACCCGTCCAGGTGCATCATGAACACAAAACAATCCATGTTTAATATTCTCAACAATGGGATTTATGTAGCAATCACAGTGTTCAGAAAAGGGAGTAAAGAAAGTTGAAAGTGTGAATATTTAATTGTCTCTTTTTGTTCTACATGTATCCTAAGCATCTGTGGCTGTCATGTTGTTTAGGTTTTTTAACTGAATTATTATTTTTCAGGCCGGAGGTTTGTTCTTCTGATAGCAGTGTGTTGGATCGTACTGTTAGCCATCATGGGTCTCCGTATCTACTGTGAGTATCTTCTGAGTGAAAGTCAGTTCAACAGTTTGTATTAGATGTGACCTGAAGCTCTGTAACTCCGTCTGTTGATCCAACAACATCTCCTCTCGTTTGCTGCAAAGATTCTGCAATAGGAGGCTGAAATGTGTGTTAAGGGAAGTGTGTGTGTGAAGGGGGAAGTGTGTGTGTGAAGGGGGAAGTGTGTGTGTGAAGGGGGAAGTGTGTATGTGTGAAGGTGTCTGCTTGTGTTCTCCATCATTTGCAAAAGGCAGTGGTTTGAAATGTCAGAGCTGTTGTAAGAAGTCTACAATACAGAGGAGACCAGTCACTTTCCAAATGCATGTAGCTCGTTGCTTTGTGAAGCAAACATGTGAACCCTTTCTTCAATGTTTATCAAGAACATTCAAACACTCAGAGACACAAGCCTTACAGCCCAACACCTTCCTCTGTCTGTGTCTGTAGTGACCTCTGAACTTTCAGGAAACAATGCCGAGCTGTACTCACGAATCCAGGAGCTGGAGACACGGGAGAACAACTTGAAACAACACAACACAAAACTCAGCTTAGAAAATGCAAACTTGACGAGGGACAACAAGAATCTGACGCACCAGTTGGGCAACCTGACACAAGCCTATACTGTCTCAGAGAGCAACAACAAAAACCTCTCTGCAGGAGTCCAGGAGCTGAAAACACGAAACAAGGAGCTGAAGACCAAGAAGAACAACTTGACACAGAAAATAAAAAACCTGACAACAAACTGGAATGAGCTCAGCATCAGTCGAGCTCAGTGGAGCATCGATTCCTACTGCTTAGGAAACACCGGTATGTTCAGATCCTATATATTAGGTCATAATAACAATATGTTCAAAAGGCAGGCATGATGTTGATTGTTTGGACTCTGTTGTTTCAGAGGATAAGTGTCAACCTTGTCAGAATGGCTGGTTACTCACTGAGCCCAGCTGCTATGCGTATAATGACGCTCAGCCTGCTAATCAAAAAACCTGGGAAGAAGCTCAAGAAGACTGCAGTGGAAAGAATTCAGATTTGGCTGTTGCACATGATTCAGAGGAAAAGGTAAACCCATTAATATGATGCGATTAGAAAGTAATTGTGTTTTGTGTAGGTTTGAACACACTTTGGGTCTTTAGGTCATTATGTGTTTATTACAGTTTAATGTTTAAATATCTGACAACTCTCTCTCTGTCTTCCAGGAAGCAATCCATAATGACAGCTTTGGAAATAGAGGATTCTGGATTGGTCTGAGAGTTGAAGATGGGGAATGGAAGTGGGTGGATGGAAGTGATCTGACTGATAGGTAAGAGACACATTACTAAACACTTTGAATAATACAATCTATCAGACTTCATCTAAACATCATGTTCTCTCCTCAGCTCCTGGATAGTTCCTCCTACTGACGGTCGCTGTGCATTGTTTTACAAGGGCAGAAACACATGGTCATCAGTGAGCTGTGGTGCAACACATCAATGGATCTGCCAGAAGAAGGCTCTCTCTGTTTAAACAAAGCAGTCAGACTAAGAAGGTTACTGGAAACTCTTTGAGAAACAGATGAATTACTTGTGAATAAAAACTAATTCCAAACAAAAATATAAAACAAAAAAAGGATAAAAACAGTAATTCCAGAAACGTTTCTCAAACTGGATAAAAACAATAAAACACAAAAGTTAACTCATAATGTGGATTATTTTAAAATCGATGTACTTTCAGTTTGACTTAATTTCTATGGAGCTTGCTAAATTAATGCAAATATGTATTTCTTTAACATGTGATGGTGTTTTTATTAGATATGGATGGTTAAAATAGTTAAACTGTTTAGTGTGAATAATGTTATTCTATTGTGTTAGAGATGCAACGCTTCAACTCTGCAGATTATTGCAAAGACTATGGACCATTTTATTGTATTGCTTCTACCGGCCAGCAGAGGGCGCTGCATCACTTGTTCTCAATACAAAGTTCCAGAGTCTGTTGAATAACTATGTTTCAAGATTCAAAGGTTTATCGTCATGACATTTAGAAACTACGGTGTGATTATGTAATGTATAAAACATGTGATCTCAGGTTCCTTAACAGTGCAATTAACAAGACATAAGAAATACATATAAAAAACAACAATACAAATAGAAATAGTGCAAGCTCAGGGGTTTAATAGTCTGATGGCCAGTGGGGTGAAACTGTCCCTGATGCTATTCTGATGACGCACAGTTTATGGATGATTTGTATCTATCTGTATTTTTGTCTTTGAGCAATGTCTTGTTTCACTCTGTTGTCTCCAGTGAATAAATGTGCTGCCACACATTGTTGTTTTTGTGTTTCTCTTGAAAACATCAGTGCTTTAATCAAGTCTGGAGAAACAATCTGATTCATGTTGCGACCATTTGGATGAGAATAAGATAGAAGGAGATCAGACCTCAATATCCAGTCACTCTGTCAACATCAGCACCAGCAGAGTTCAGAGAGGGACAGGAAGTGGAGGTGGATTGGCCAAAAGAAGAGCAAACACTAAGTAAGATGTATGTATGATGATAAGATGAGATAATAGTGTTTAAACTCATCGATGCATCAGTGTCCATCAATGCTGCTCAGTTCCTCTAACCCTTATGTTGTGTTCAGGTCTCCTTTAACCCACGGGGGTCAAACTCAAATACAGAGTGGGCCAACATTTAAAAATGGGTACCAGTCGAGGGCCGGACTGGTTCAATGTTTATTGCAGAACTTATTGAAATGAACTTATTGCACATATTAAACCTGGAACTAACAAAGCTTCAATGATCGCCTATAAAAACAACATTAAACATTAAATAATCAGTAGCATTCATTTCTTATGGCTCTATCTGCAGCTTTTCCAGAGTCATTTCTTGTGAGTACATTTCCCCACAGGCCAACAACAGCTTCAAAAAAACTATTCCCCTCAAAGAACAAACCAAACATGCCCTGTTGTCGTGAGAGAAAGTGCAGAAGGAAACATCCATTAAACTCAGTGTGCTGCTCTGTGATGCTAGTTCAGATACTTGGCATCTCATCTTGGGAGCAAGGTCATCAATGTTTGGGCTCAGGCTCTGAGCTGAGGGAGACCCTCAGGATGGAGTGAAGGTGTGCTGCAATATACCGGAGGGCCAGATCTAATAGTAATTAGAAATTATTCTGTGGGCCGAAATTAAATCCACCACAGGCCTGATTTGGCCCCCGGGCCTTGAGTTTGACAAATGTGCTCTAACCCTTATGTTGTGTTCAGGTCTCCTTTGACCCTTTTCAAGTTAACATTATATAATAACTACCTCTAGTTTTGATCAGAACAAGGCTTCATGATATCCTCCACAACAGCTCTATGAACACTAACTGATTTTGACCATTGTAGCCAAGTCTGTATAGTCTCTACAGACTTATAATAGTCAGGAGAAACAATCTTATTCACGATGATGTAACATGTTTTAAAATGAACCAAAAGTAAATCAATATTTAGTCTCTAGCAGAGTTCCAGAGAGGGACAGGAAGAGGCATTGAGAGCATTTTGGTGACTAAACATACGTTTTTGGGGCCTAGAAATCCATGGAGATCCACATTGCAGTTAATATGATTATATTAGGAAATCCAATATGTTGGACGTGTGACTCTATTAAAACCCGGTGAAAGGGCCGCACGTTTTCAAGTTCCGGTTGAGACTATTTGGGAAGTATCAACATGACATGAGAACAGGAGATTAAAAAGATGCCATCTCCACCTCGAAGCAGAAGTCGACTGAACCGTCACATCAGAGAGACGCTCTCATCAGGACTGCAGCAGGACTTTGTTCAGGACCAAAGGAAACATAATCGAGGATATGGGTAATTAAAGAATATTCCAGAGTGTGTGTGTGTGTGTGTGTGTGTGTGTGTGTGTGTGTGTGTGTGTGTGTGTGTGTGTGTGTGTGTGTGTGTGTGTGTGTGTGTGTGTGGTGTGTGTGTGTGTGTGTGTGTGTGTGTGTGTGTGTGTGTGTGTGTGTGTGTGTGTGTGTGTGTGTGTGTGTGTTGTGTGTGTGTGTGTGTGTCTAAGATATAACCTATGATATGTTTTTCTTTGTATATATAGTCATACAAGGAAAACATGTTGGTAAAGACCAACATGTTTTCCTTGTATGACTATATATACGTAAGTTGCTTTTGAGGCTAGACCACTCCCTAGCAGCACATTATTTTAAATATCCAAATTGATATAAGATTGAATCTTTAAAATTGTAATTGATCAGCTCTGCTGAACATAGAGACATCATTTTTGGAGAGTGAATTAGGGAAGAAGCTTGTAGTTTATCAATATGTTAACCACACATGATGATCTATTGTACTAAATACTAAATGTGCTTCATTTTCAACAATAACATGAACAAATGTTTTATTTATAAGATTTGAGTTTGTCTAATTGGTCTTTAATCTCGTTTTAAAAAGTCAGCACGATACACTTCTCCGTGTGTTTTTAGTTCTGCTTTTCTGCTCCTGATGCTTTGCGTGACAGCAACTGATTTAACATCGTTGAGTTTGATTATAAACTCCATCCTTTAGTGAAATGGTTCCTCATGCGTGCTGAACATAATGGGAGGGCAGCTGCATATCTGATGAAACAGTATGTGTTTATCTTCCAGAGGAAATCACAGGAGAAGCTGACTATGTGAATGCACCAGAAGGCCCTGCGGATAAAAAGGCAACGCGTCCAGGTGAGCTGTGAACACAAGCAAACATGAGATTTATTCAACAGTCATATTATTTAAATAAAATAGTGATGAAGGTTAAACATGTGAATATTAAATCATCTCTTTTTATTTTATATTAACTGTTAATTCATGTTCAGTTACGTTACTCAGTCCAGAGGCCGCTTTTATTCAATGCATTTTCCACCAATAGCAGTGTGTTTGCTGATAGCCATTATACAATCCATATTTTGTCCAATGGTTTTTGAAGTTTGATCATATTGGGAGTTACATTCACATCAATGCACACAATGCATACTTAATAATAATAATAATGTCTTGTTTTTCCTTACTGCACATCATGTATTACAATTCTATTCATATGATTATAACCATATGAAATGTTATTAAAATTCCCCCTATATGTTCACCTACCTGGTAATAAACCTGTTTCTGATTCTGATAAACTTCATAAAAACACATGACGTCTATATTTTTCAGAGGACACCAAAAAAGGATCTGCACCAGAAGGCACCGTGGATACAAAGGCATCCCCTCCAGGTGCATGATCAACACATTTCACTATTTAATACTGTTAACACGTTTAAAATAAACATGAAGGTAAAACAGTGAGATAGTGACAAAGGTTGAAATGGTTTAGCTATTTTCGTGGTGTGTTTATAATGTATTGAAAGCAGGGGTACTCAAACTTTTTTGTTAAAGGTCCCCTTGTGAATTTTATACAAGGTCAATGGTCCGGATCAATGCCAGTTTGAGAAGCCCTGCCTGTTAAATCATTTTAGGCCATAAGACTGCTAAACTCCTGAGCTTGCACTATGTGTATTGATTTGCACTGTTTTAAGTATTTTATATGTTTATATATTGCATGTTTTAACCAACTTGCGACCTCAGTTTTTAGACTAAACTGTATCTGTGTATATGACTTTAAAACCTTCGAAACCTTTGTTTAGGTTTTTTAACAGAATGCTTGTTTTTCAGGCTTGAGGTTTGTTCTTCCGATAGCAGTGTGTTGGATCATACTGTTAGCCATCATGGGTCTCCGTATCTACTGTGAGTATCTTCTGTGTGAATGTCAGTTCAACAGTTTGTATTAGATGTGACCTGAAGCTCTGTAACTCTGTGTGTCGATCCAACATCTCCCCTCTCGTTCGCTGCCACACATGTTGCAATAGGAAGCTGCCATGTGGCGTGAAAGTGAAGCGTGTGTGAAGGTGTTTGCTTGTTTTGCTAATTGTGCAAAAAGCCGCAGTTTAAAGTTGTTCCTGTTCTTCAGTAAGCTCCGTGACTTATCCTTCCTGATGTTCAAGCTGGCTCTGTGCAAATATGTATTTCAGTGTTTGATATTTCAAGTACTTGAGATAACAAACGCACTGTAGACTGCAGAACGTTCCATAGTATAGAATATAATGTTGCACTAAACAAAGCAGTTGTTCACGTGTTCATATGATAACTTTACTATTGATTCAAGATGGATTCAAACATGTGAACCCATTCTTCAATATCTATTAAGAACATTTAAACAGAAACACCTCCCTCTGTCTGTCTCTGTTGTGACCTCTGAACTTTCTGAAGACAACGCCAAGCAGACTGCAGAAATCAAGACGCTGACATCAAGAATCCAGGAGCTGCAGACACGGGAGAATCTCACGGTCAGCTGTGACAACCTGACACAAGCCTGTACTGTCTCAGAAAGCAACGTGAAAGACCTGAATGCAGAAATCAAGATGCTGACATCACAGAAGGATGGCTTGACAAAGCAAATACAAGAAATGGAGACGAACTGGAATGAGCTCAACGTCAGTCGAGCTCAGTGGAGCATCAATGAGTACTGCAAAGAGGATGAAGGTATGTTCAGGAACCATCAACGAGGATAAATAAGCTTGACAATATCTATTGTAAAACAATATGCAAATGTCTCACGTTACTAAATGTGACCTTGTCTTCCTGACAGAACTCTGTGTGGTGAAAACAGAGGAAAGGCATTCACTGAATCATTGCACAGAGATATAGGGTGACCACTGTAGAAACAGATCAAATTCTTAGTGCTTGCAATATGAGAACTGTATGGCAGTATACTACCATACGAGCATATGGGTATCGCGCGTTAAACCCTCTGATTTCTCTAAAGACATTTCTTTACAACACCACACCAGTGGCGTAGCCAGGAATTATTGTGTGGGTGGGCCTGGAGAAATGTAGGTGGGCCAGGGGGAGACATATTAAGCGTGGGGTCTGAGCTGAAACTTCATTAATGATTTTAATGATTTTTTAATGCACTAATAGAACATAAGCATAAATTAGCAGTGAAAACAAAAACATAGGCACGGCGGCCTCAGAATGTGTGTAAAACTGACATCCACATAGGGATGGGTATCGTTAAGGCTTTAACGGTACTACTACTTTTATCGATAGCGCGCATGCTTAGCTCCAGGTTCAGTACCAACCACATCATAAAGTACGCGGACGATACAACAGTGGTGGGACTCATCAGGGACAACAACGAACAGGCCTACAGGGAGGAGGTGAAACATCTGACAGACTGGTGTAACACCAACAACCTGATCCTGAATGTCGATAAAACAAAAGAGATCATTGTCGACTTCAGGAACAAAAAGCACTGTCACCCACCACTCCACATCAACGGCACAGCAGTGAAGACTACAGACAGCACCAAGTTCCTGGGGGTGCATATCACAAGCAGTCTGACCTGGTCCACTCACACTACATCACTATTTAAGAAGGCACAGCAGCGCCTACACTTCCTGCACAGCTCCCCCTCCCATCCTCACCACGTTCTACAGAGGAACCATAGAGAGCGTGCTGACCAGCGGCATCTCCATCTGGTCGAGAGACTGCAACGCCAAAGACTGGAAGTCTCTGCAGAGAGTGGTTAGGACAGCAGAGAAGATCATCGGAGTGTCTCTCCCTCCCATCAGAGACACCGCTCAGAAACGCTGCCTGACAAAAGCCCAGAACATGTTTAAAGACCCCCACTCATCCTCACCATGCTCTGTTCTCCCTGCTGCCCTCCAGCAAGAGGTTCCTGCAGCATTAAGAGCAGAACAGCCAGATTCTGCAATAGCTTTTTCCCCCATGCCATCAGACTGCTGAACTGCAAGTAGACCAGTAACACAGAGATTACATTACGCTGTGTAAAGAGCACATATTTGTTATATAGTATGTCTATTTTATTTATAGGTATAGTACATTTTTATATTTTAAACGCACACTTTATCTTTAATTTTATCAGCACCACGTCACTATTATTTATTTATATGTACAATTTTAGCAAGTTTTTATATTGTCCTGTTCCTGTAAGCCAGTACAGCGATATTTCGTTTTAATAGTACACTCTGTGTCTTGTTGAAATGGCAATAAAGTATGTCTGTCTTATCGATCCGGTCCTTTAACATTACTTTTATCGGTTCTTTTGGAGAAAAAAAATAAACTAAACAAATTGTGAACAAAACTAACATTGCTTTTTATATAATTAAATACATAATATTTCACATCAAAAGAAACAACGTTTTAACAAATCGTATTAAATAATGTGATGACAGAATTGTAAACAGAATAGCTGAAACTTTAACTAAATAAATAACTCAGTTTCCTCTAATCATTAACCCATGTTTGAATAATGTAGTTAACTCGGTGTGTTGCTGCTAGCATACATAACACCTGACGTGGAAACGTTACTCGTGGATGGAGCTACAGAGCTGCTAGAAAGACAGTAAACCCGGTGCATTCCTCCGTCTGAATGTGGAGCACTTTTGATAAATGTTTAGACAAATTGCTCGTGTTACCGCCCTTACATACTAAACGCTTATTCCACTTTTGGTAACGAGTATTGTCCACATCGACACGGCTATAGTTTAACCACACCTCGGAGCGCGTTCTCTCTGCCATCTCCTCCGTGTGTGTGTGTGTTGCTGTATGTAGCAGCTGCGTGTGTGTAAACTGCCCCGCCCCCTCGCACACAGACGGGAGAGATATCTCTTAAACGGAGTTGGCGACACTTAAACTGCAATGTAATGTTGGGTGTAGCAATAATACATACAACATATATCGGGGGCACAGGTTGTTTATCCTTGACAGTCGCACAGTGGGCACACACTGAGTGTTTTCATATTCAGTAAATGTGTACACGCTAAACTGCAGACCTCAAGAAGAAATAATACTTTCATTCACTCACGGCAAAAGTTACTTTACTTACTATAAAAACTCACGGTAAAAAAATGCACTCCTTATTCCATTGTCATGAAGGTGGAATCTAACTATATCCAGAATACGTTTTATTGGATCCAGGCTAGAAACATGTTTATTTCTGCTGTAAAGTTGGGCATTTTAACATGGGGGTCTATGGGAATTGCTCCTTTTTGCATCCATCCCCTGTCGGCCACTAGATGAACTGCAGTTTGTCGAACTTCCTTCTGGGCTTCCCGGCTCTGCGCTATGAAGCGCTGATTGGCTGTGGGTGGGCCAGACGTGCATGTGGGTGCGGGCCCACCCACAGCTACGCCTCTGCACCACACATGTATTTGTTTTATTAACCTCCAAAATACAAGTAAATACTAGAAGTTTTAACTTGTGGTTAATCGTGATTAGTCGTTTTAGTGAATATCGTGATTAAAACTTGTTATCGATTGATATCAGTTTAAATGTCATTATATAATGTGTTTGTGTTTGCATTATGGTTTACTCAGTTAATTATTTTTAACAGTACTTTAAAGTGCCTTGTTGTTAAAATGAGCTTTATTTTTTGCCATTTAACAAATATATATCCCAACAAATAAATAATAATGATCACAATTACAAAGCAGTCATGTGGATAATGGGTTGGTCTCTGTTGTTTCAGTGAAACAGTGTCGACCTTGTGAGATGAACTGGAGATACCGTGAGCCTAGCTGCTATTCGTTCAATGATGTTGGGCCTACAAAGCGGTTAACCTGGGAAGAAGCTCGAGAATACTGCAGAGCGCTTAATGCAGATCTGGCTGCCGCACATAATCTAACTGAAAAGGTAACACAATTATGTAATGAAAAAGTATCTATCTATCTATCTATCTATCTACATTCCATACCTATACATCTATGTCATAACATGTTGATTTGAGTATTGTATTTAAATACCTGATGACTGTTTCTATGTTGTCAGAACATCATCAATTATTACAGTATATCAACTGATGGAAGCTGGATTGGCCTGAGAGTTAAAGACGGGAAATGGAAGTGGGAAGATGGAAGTGATCTGACTAATAGGTAAGAGACACCTTACTAAACATTTTGAATCATAACAATCGTTTAGCCTTGATCTAAACTTCCTGTTTTTCCCTCAGCTCCTGGGTAGACCCACCTACTGAGGGTCACTGTGCAATCTCTGTCTTGCGCATACAAACATGGTTATCAGTGAGCTGTGATCAGAAACAACAATGGATCTGCCAGAAGAAAGCTCTATCTGTTTAAACACTGCAGTCTACTTACTCTTACATTTTCTTTTCTTTGACTTTTTCAGAGATGCAGTAACCTCATTGATCAAATCAGTATATAGAACAGAATTTGTTTTAAATGCTGCTTTATGTTGGCCAATATCTTTGGTTTTAACATAATTAGCTCAGAGCTGTTTTCTTAAGCATTTGTATTGTGATGTCATACATTTTAATATGTAGAGATGAGAGTTATATGTGTGATTTATCTAGAAGCTAATTCTTGTTTGAGTCTATGATGTTAAATACAATTGCTGTCACACAGTGTTGTATTTATTTCCTCACAAATCAGTAACACACAAAAATAACACAAATTCATCATCAACATGTATATTAGCAGTATATTGGCTCTTTATTAGTCATTATAAAACACTTATTAATGCCTTATTCTACATGACCGCACAAACCTAAGGCCAACAGGGTGGGTGGAGGGGGTCTGGAGGACGGGCTTGGGCTAACAGCGGAGGACCCGGAAGGGGTCTCGGGCGGACGGCCCGGGGGCAAGGCAGAGTTCAAAAAGGGGGACTCGGGCGGACGGCCCGGGGGCAAGGCAGAGTTCAAAAAGGGGGACTCGGGCGAACGGCCCGGGGGCAAGGCAGAGTTCAGGGTGGGGCGAAGGCCAAACAGCTCCAGAGGCCGGGCAGGACCCGGTGTCGGCCGAACAGGAACCGGAGCCGGTAGGACCGGCTTCGGCAGGATCCCCCACGGAAGAGGACCAGGAAGTTGGCAGCACCCCCGGCGAGATAGATGATGGCGGGGCCTCCAACGGAACTGGACAAGGGGTTGGCAGTACCCCCGGCAGGACAGGTGATGGCGGGGCCTCCAACTGGACTGGACATAGAGCTGGCAGGATCCCCAGCGGAACCTCCAAAGGCACGGGACATAGAGTTGGCAGGACCCCCGATAGAAGAGTAGTCGGCGGGACCTCCAACGGAACAGGACAAGGGATTGGCAGGACCCCCGGCAGAAGAGTAGTCGGCGGGGCCTCCAACGGCACAGGACTTAGGGTTGGCAGGACCCCCGGCAGAAGAGTAATCGGCGGGACCTCCAACGGGACAGGACATAGGGTTGGCAGGACCCCCGGCAGGAGAGTAGTCGGCGGGACCCCCAACGGGACAGGACATAGTGTTGGCAGGACCCCGGCAGGAGAGTAGTCTGTGCGACCCCCAACTTGACAGGACATAGGGTTGGCAGGACCCCCGGCAGGAGAGTAGTCGGCGGGACCCCCAACGGGACAGGACAAAGGGTTGGCAGGACCCCCAGCGGAACCTCCAACGGTACAGGACATAGGGTTGGCAGGACCCCCGGCAGAAGAGCAGTCTGCGGGACCTCCAACGGCACAGGACTTAGGGTTGGCAGGACCCCCGGCAGGAGAGTAGTCGGCGGGGCCTCCAACGGCACAGGACTTAGGGTTGGTAGGACCCCCGGCAGAAGAGTAGTCGGCGGGGCCCCCAACGGGACAGGACAAAGGGTTGGCAGGACCCCCAACAGAAACTCCAACGGTACAGGACCCCGGCAGAAGAGTAGTCTGCGGGACCTCCAACGGCTCAGGACATGGGGTTGGCAGAACCCCCGGCAAAAGAGTAGTCTGCGGGACCTCCAACGGCATATGAGTAGGGACTTGAGTGGGAACTCGAGAGAGGGCTTGAGAGGGAACTCGAGAGGAAACTTGAGAGTTGACTTGAGAGGTGACTTGAAAGGGATCTCGAGAGGGAACTTGAACGGAGACTCGAGAGGTGACTTGAGAGGGAACTTGAGAGGTGACTTGAGAGGAATTTCGAGAGGGAACTCGAGAGGAGACTCGAGAGGGGACTTGAGAGGGAACTTGAGAGGTGACTAGAAAGGGAGCTCGAGAGGAGACTCGAGAGGAGACTCGAGAGGAGACTCGAGAGGGGACTTGAGAGGGAACTTGAAAGGTGACTAGAGAGGGGACTCGATAGGGAACTCGAGAGGGGACTCGAGAGGGAACTCGAGAGGAGACTCGAGAGGGGACTTGAGAAGGAACTGGAGAGGAGACTTGAGAGGGAACTCGAGAGGAGACTCGAGAGGGAACTTGCGAGGGGCCTCGAGAGGGGACTCGAGAGGGAACTTGAAAGGTGACTAGAGAGGGGACTCGATAGGGAACTCGAGAGGGGACTCGAGAGGGGACTTGAGAGGGAACTTGAAAGGTGACTAGAGAGGAGACTCGAGAGGGGACTCAAGAAGGAACTGGAGAGGAGACTTGAGAGGGAACTCGAGAGGGGACTTGAGAGGGAACTCGAGAGGAGACTCGAGAGGGAACTTGAGAGGGAATTCGAGAGGGGACTTGAAAGGAAACTTGAGAGGGGACTCGGGTAGGAACTTGAGAGGGGACTCGGGTAGGAACTGGAGAGGGGACTTGAGAGGGAACTTGTGTCGGTCGGTACGCCGACAGGACACGGGGAGCTGGCGTTGGCTGGAGAGCCAACAAGAGACGAGGTGCTGGAGTTGGCCGGTACGCCGACAAGACTCGGGGAGCTGGTGATGGCTGGAGAGCCAACAGGAGACGAGGTGCTGGAGTCGGCCGGTACGCCGACAGGACACGGGGAGTTGGCGTCGGCTGGAGAGCCAGCAGGAGACGAGGTGCTGGAGTCGGCCAGTACGCCGACAGGACACGGGGAGCTGGCGTCGGCTGGAGAGCCAGCAGGAGACGAGGTGCTGGAGTCGGCCGGTATGCCGACAGGACTCGGGGATCTGGCGTCGGCCGATAAGTCAACAGGTAACGAGGAGCCGGAGTCGGGACCATGACTGCTGGGGCCGGTACTTGAGCCGGAACCATGGCTGGAACTGGGGCCGGAACCATGGCTGCTGGGCCCGGGACTTGAGCCAGAACCATGGCTGCATGGGCCGGTTTTGGAGCCGGAAACATGGCTATAAGATCCAGTTCTGGAGCCGGAAATATGGCTGTAAGGTCCGTAGCTGAAGCCTGGATCATGGCTGTGTGGGCCGGTTTTGGAGCCGGAATTGAAGCCGGAACCATGGCTGCTGAGGCCGGAACTGGGGCCGGAACCACAGCTGCTGGACCCGGAACTGGGGCTGGAACCATGGCTGCTGGGGCCAGAACTGGGTCTGGAACCATGGCTGCTGGGGCCAGAACAGGGGCCGGAACCATGGCTGCTGGGGCCAGAACTGGGGCTGGAACCATGGCTGCTGGGGCCTGTACTGGAGCCCAAAACATGGCCTCCGGGGCTCGGGCTGCTAGGTTGGGAGTTGTGAGGCAGGGTGCTAGCATGCCTGGGGCTAGCAGGCCGGGAATCACACACCGAGAGGAAGTCGAAAATCCAGCCAGGTAAGAACTTCACTACCCCTGGCTCCTCCATAGCCATCTGGTGTGCCTCAGCCATAGCAGCCTCTCGCTGCTGAACCCTGACCGCTCCTATCCATCGATGAGCGCAGACAGACAAAGAAAAGGTAAAATCCAATAGTTCCTGCTCAAACGGATCTGCTGGGCCCATATCTCAGGTCGGTTCGTAAAGTTACGGTGTGTGTAAGATGCAGGACCCAAATGCAGATTAAAGTGACAAAAAACTCCTTTATTTCAAGGCTATACCATTAAATAAAGACTAAACAGAACACTCCTGTTGACGGTCACTGTGCAGTGTTTTACAAGGGCAGAGACATATGGTCATCAGTGAGCTGTGATAAACCACAACAATGGATCTGCCAGAAGAAGGCTTTAACTCTCTCTGTGTAAACAAAGCAGTCATACTAAGAAGGTTACTGCTAACTCTTTGAATTAAGAAAATGAAATACATTTACAGGCCTATAAATGTAAAACTATGGATTATCGTACTTAAATACAAAAATACAAATAAATACAAATTCCAAATATTTAAAAAGATGTTACCTTGTCAAACGAAAAAGGAAATAAATAACATTAATTAAATAAACTTTGCATAAACTCAATACACACAATAATATAATGTGGATTATTATAAAATCAATGTACCTTTTAGTTTGAATTTCTATAGGCTTGCAAAATAAATGCAATTTTTTATTTCCTTGACATATTTATGTTGTTTTTATCAATCTGGATGGTTACACATGGATTAAGGATCTATTGGATGAGAATGGAGATATGGAAATAATTCACTGAGGTAAGCACTGGCTGTTAATAGAGACTGCAGTTTGCATTCAACGCGGATCACAGCCAGGTAAGCCTTACCGCTGAATGTGCACATATTCACAGCTGTGTGTCTCCACTGTATAACTCCGCTCTGCCGCATGGAAGTCGCGCTGCTCTGTTGATGTGGCCATATAGAAATGTGATGCTTTGAAGGAATTGTCTTCCGATCTTCGAGTGTGTTGCAATCAGACGAATGCACTGAGGAAGCTTGAATAAACTGACGGAGAAAATGAGTCAAATAAATGTTGACGTTGAAGGTGTTGAAATGGACTATGGGAAAAGAGAACGCACACTCACTGCGAAGGCATTGGTAAATAACATCGACAAACTTCAACGGGAACGTAAAACCAGTGTGAACAAAATAAAAGCACTCATAGCAGAAATAAAAGGACACATGAGAGAAAGGGGAAATGCCTCACGTGTGCAAACTCATTTCGAGAAATTAATTCAACTGGGTGAAAAAGCCATTATTTCACATGAAATGTTGATTCCTTTACTCCCAGAGGATGAACTGAAGAAACAAGAGGAATGGTTTGCCAGTATCTTGGAATACAGTGAAAGCTTTCAGAGGGACATTAAACAGTGGTTAAAGGAGCCACAAGAGGATTTTACCACAATAACTGCTGCTGTGCTGGATATTCCAACTACAGATGACATGCAAGAGGATGTACAACCAAGTGACAGTGTGTCAAACGTGGAAATCGGAAGAAGAGCAACCCGATCACAAAATTCTGCTTTGGGGGAAAAATCTGCAACTTCTACTGCTTCGTCTGCATGCCGTAAAACAGAGGCTGACTTGGCAGCTTTAATGGCAAGAAATAAACTATTAAAGGACAAACATGAACTGGAGGAAGAGGAGGAACGAATAAGGAGCAAACTTCAGATGGAGGAGGAACGAATTAGGAGGAGAAAGGAGCAACTTCAGATGGAGGAGGATATTGCAGCACATGTGGCTAAATTAGATGTGTTGCAAACAGGGAGCATCCTAAGTGGGAAAAGTTCAAAGACAAGGCATTCGGATGGAATGAACTCTTACATTGAACAAAGAAACACTAAACCACAAGTCCTCTACACTGCTAAGGACAATATAAATGCTCCACAAATGTTGCTAAACCAAAGGGGGGCTAGCATTGACTTCTTCGATCCAACAACACGGCCTAATGAGAACATTTCACCTTGGTTCCTTTCCTCAGAGCCAGTATCCCAGAAAAAGTCCACTTTGAAACCACAAATGAATTATTGAGATAGCTTGAACGCAAGTGAAGATCAAAACAACATACTGGGCATTATGAGAAAACAAAATGAAATAACCACCCTGTTAATACAACAGCAACGCCTTTCATCCTTGCCAAAGAGAGAGATTCCAGCTTTTGATGGCGACCCGTTAAAATATCACACATTTATGAAGGCTTTTGAGAATGGTGTTGAGAAAAACACAAACAGCTACAGTGACCGACTCTACTTTCTGGAGCAGTACACTCAGGGTCATCCCAAAGGACTTGTTGGAAGTTGCCAGCACATGGATCCAGAGAGGGGATACATCAAGGCTAAAGCTCTAATCTAGGAGCAGTTTGGAAATGAGCAGAAAGTGGCATCTGCTTATCTGCAAAAGGCTCTTTCATGGCCTCCTATAAGAACAGACGATGTTAAGGCTCTGCAAGACTACAGCTTCTTCCTTAGAGCGTGTGCAAACGCAATGGAAGAGGTGCAGTATTTGCATGAGCTTGACATGGCTGTGAATATGATGATCATAATAAGAAAGTACCTTACCATTTCAGAGACAAGTGGAGAACGTTAGCCTGTGAGCTGCAGGAGAGGAACAGCCGCAGAGCAACATTCTTTGACATCACACACTTCATTGAGAGACAAGTTAAAATCTTAACCGACCCAGTATTTGGAAACATTCAAGATGCTCCCTTCATAACAACAAATACTGCTTTAAACAGATCTCAGCCTCGCTCACATTTCGTAGGAACTAGCTTTGCCACCACTGTAGCTCTTGTAGAAAAATAAACTCAGACAGATACTGAAGGGAAGGAACACATTCTGACAAGATGGAGGACATGTCTGTGCTGCGGAGGAGGTCACACCTTGGACTCGTGCCATCAGCTTGAAAAGGGAACACACAAAGAGAAGATAGGCTTCCTGATGGAGAAAGGTGTTTGTTTCGGCTGTTTGTGCGTAGGGCACATTAGCAGAAACTGCAATAAGCGAATTTCCTGTTCAAAATGTGGCTTCAAACATCCAACCATACTTCACATCCCTTCCAATGAAGCAAGACACAATCCTGCTCAAGCCAAGAATACATCGGAGCTATCAGTGGACAGCGCACTGGTTTCAAGTGGCCTTACAGGGGCTGGTG
This sequence comes from Gymnodraco acuticeps, assembly GCF_902827175.1. Taxonomy (NCBI): domain Eukaryota; kingdom Metazoa; phylum Chordata; class Actinopteri; order Perciformes; family Bathydraconidae; genus Gymnodraco; species Gymnodraco acuticeps. Next base: position 399,752 of record NW_022992140.1, on the reverse strand, counting down.
ATGACAACTGTAAACTTCCCATAGTTCCAGTGCAAGTCAAGTCAACGAAGGGCAGCAAGATTGTCACCACCTATGCTTTCTTGGACCCAGGAAGTACAGCAGTGTTTTGTACAGAGGGTTTAATGCACGAGCTCGGCCTAACTGGAAAGAAGGCGCAGATTCGTTTACGAACCATAGGCCAAGAAAGGGTCGTAAATAGCCATATTGTGTTCGGACTAGAAGTGGCTGGCTTAAAAAATGACAATTTCTTTGAACTGCCACAAAGCTACACCCAAGAGTGCATGCCTGCCAGCAGTGGGAACATTCCTAGACAAGCGGACCTACAGAGATGGCCTCATCTGAAAAATGTTGGACTGTTGATAGGAACCAATGTTGCTAAGGCCTTGGAACCATTGGAAGTCATACGCAGTGTGGAGGACGGACCCTATGCAAGCAGGACAATCCTGGGCTGGACAGTGAATGGACCACTTAAAGGAGTGAGTGGGAATGCAATGAACTTTGACAAACCAGAAGTATCTGTGAACAGAATCTCGGTTGTGAATTTGGATGGACCTTGGCAACAGCAGTTCAGCGCAGACTTCCCTGAATGCAGATTGGAGGAACAAGCTGGAATGTCAAGGGAGGATCTCAAGTATAAGAAGTTTGCAAAGAGTGTTTTTTTCAGCAAGAGTCGAAGAGGAAGTGTAAAAAGAAAAGTTTTAAAGATGAGAAGAAGCCTCATCTCAAATCCCAACAAAAGCCCTCTCCTTCAACGGCTGCTCAGAAAGGCCCCGCTGCAAACAAAGAAATGGAGAACATGAAGTGGACCAACGTGCTCTACAAGGCCGAAGGACTCAAAGACAACGAGGACATGCTGAGCTCCTCGTTAAAGGAGTGGGGCGATCAAAGCGAGAATATCGTGGAGAAGATGAATAAACGGAAGAACATCCGACATCAGTGACATCTTTTCCACAGTATTGACTCTTTTCGACTGACAGACTTAAAGGACACTAAGGATTATCTTTGACTGAGCCAAGGCGGTGGTACCTTTTGGCCTAACTGACTTGTGACTCGTACACAGAAAAGAAGAAGGAAAACTACACATACATCAACTGCATGGACTTGATTACTAAGTTATAATTGTCACATGTCTCCCATTTGAATTGTTAGTAATTATTACGTATACTATCCTAATAATTAGAGGCTGGCGTGTCGGAGCCATGATCGCTGTTGATTGGTTGGCTTGGGTCACATGGGTATGGGTGGCACTCATTATAATCCTGTTCACCTGTATGAGGTGTGAGTGTGTGGAAGAGAGGGTGACACGGGGCCGTTGTACTTTTTTGTTGACCGCAAGATTACAATTGCTTCGATTATAACAATGTATATGTCTGAGAACAGAGTTTTTTCATTATACTACGAAACAGAGCTTTGGATATCAGCAAGTACTTTTTTAGCGTGTCATACAACAGCAAACAGGCCCGGCCTCAGCCTCTCAGCGACTTAGTTTGTTTCCTGCTGTCGCTACACCATCCAACAGTTAATCAGTACAACCAAACATTTTATTCTGGTTAAGAAGATGGTTGGTTTCACACGACAACATATTCTAACATCAAGTCTGAGCAGAAACATTGGCTTTTTGACATGTCATTTTTGTGTTCATGATATTTGTATCATGTTGTTGCATCTGCTTTATAAAGTATCATAACCATCATGCTTTGGGTCATTACGTTACTTCTCAGTTCCACTTTGCTTAGAAGCTACTAGCCTTACTTCTGTTTAAAGTCTCTTTGCAAGTTGGAGTCAGCTCTCTGAAGATGTGTTGCAGCAATGCGCTGTTTTCCAGTTTTCGTCCTGAAGCTTTTTCTCTTATTGAATTGGAGTTATTTTTACAAAGAGACTTGACGTCAAGAGAATAATTCAGTTTGCATTGTCTGTGAATTATATTAGTTTTTTCTTGTATATCATTGTTTGCTTATCCTATAAAATACAGCAGATGGTATTTTCACGCAGAGTGAGATGTGTACATTTAATAAAACAGGAAACTATTATTCATTTAGAGATTGAACAGCAAGTGCAGAAAGTACTAAAGGTTGGGGGTGGGGGGCGGGACTTGTCACTTCAAAACCACGGTGTGATCTAGACTCTGAAGCCTGTCAACAGTTAGGCCTGGGGTATGGGATTTGTTTTCTCAAGTTGTTTATCTTTATAAAAAAGAGATGGTGTTAGACCCTATGTGTTAGACACTGAAGCGTGTGTGAGTTCATCTGGACATGTTGACAGGCTTCAGAGTCTAGATCACACCGTGGTTTTGAAGTGACAAGTCCCGCCCTCCACCCCCAATCTTTAGTACTTGCTGTTCTGTGTGTGTGTGTGTGTGTGTGTGTGTGCGTGTGTGTGTGTGTGTATGTGTGTGTGTGTGTGTGTGTGTGTGTGGGGGTGTGTGGTGTGTGTGTGTGTGTGTGTGTGTGTGTGTGTGTGTGTGTGTGTGTGTGTGTGTGTGTGTGTGTGTGTGTGTGTGGTGTGTGTGTGTGTGTGTGTGTGTGTGTGTGTGTGTGTGTGTGGTGTGTGTGTGTGTGTGTGTGTGTGTGTGTGTGTGTGTGTGTGTGTGTGTGTGTGTGTGTGTGTGTGTGTGTGTGTGTGTGTGTGTGTGTGTGTGTGTGTGTGTGTGGCTTTAAGGTTTAGAGGAAGGGAAATGCTTTGAAATACTCTACGGACTGTGGTCGCCTGACCTGATTATTAACGTGTCTTTATGTTCTTCATTTTCACCATGATAAACATCTTTGCCTACTCTTGTCTTCTTTCTGGTGAGTTCATTTTTTATTATTCTCTTCTGTTTGATTTTTTGTTTATTTGCTAAATAAATAATTGAGTAGTTCTCTTTAAAAAAGTTAAACGTTGTCGATACAAATAGTTAATTCAATCAATGTGATAAATAATGTACACATTTGACTTCATTTGAGCATTGACACTTAAATACCAATAATACAACATGTTTAATGTTTCCTTTATTTCCACTTGTAGCTCTGAGTTTTGTGGAGATGAAGATTCTCAGCATAAGAGGCTGTGTTGGGGAAAGAGTGACGTTCAAATGCTCAGACTGGAACACTGTGCTTGATGCAAGATCTTATGATAAGTACTTTTGTAGACGTCCATGCACCGAACGCAAACACATCATCATCAAAGCAGCATCTGGAAAGACTACACAAGGAAACAGAATTCAAATATTTAACAGAGGAAATGATTTATTTGTGACCTTCACTAATCTGAAAAAGTCTGACGCTGACACATATTACTGTAGAGTGAAGAGGAATGGTCCTGATCCATGGATAAAGGTGGTTCTTAAAGTTACAGATGGTAAGTTGATGCTCTTTAGTTTAAAATCAATCCTTGATAAAAAGTAATAACTGTTCAAATAGTTGCTAAATGAATGTACTTTGTGTCTATCATTTTCAGCTGCGTCTTACGGTCCCAAGAGAACTCCAGAAACAGTGGACACATTTACAACTCTGCCACCAGCAGTGTCAAACAGCTCCACTCTGCCTTCAAACAGCTCAGATAATATCACTGATGTGTCTGCATCGAACACGACCCTGAATACTCCGACACCTTCTGCACCAGCAACACAAGCAGCCGGTGAGAAGTGCACTTGTGTACATTTGATCAAATTGTAATGCTGAGTGTATACATAATATTTTCAATGCTATAGTTGAATGATGCTCGAGCTGTTCAGAAACCCATCCATTTAAAGTCTCTCTTTTCTAACGTGGTGCTTGCCCTTAAGTCTCGATGCCTTATCAGTGAAATGATGTTATAGTATTATTCATTACATGGACCATAGTGATTGTGAGGAGTGAACTGCATTTGATCAATCTCTTAATCCCTCCTTTCCTCTCTTTGGCAGGAAGTGTACCATATTTGATTGCTGGTCTTATTTTTACATTCGCCTTAGTGATGGTCGTGCTGCTGCTTACCAGGAAGCTGATGAAGAGAGGACGGAGTAAGACACACAAACCGACTGCCTTCAATGCTGGTTCATAGTATAAGAACAATAATATGTAGACCTCTAAATACCGGACAATATACATTAAATATAAGAACATAGGATGCACTGCAGTAAGTGTAAGCACGTATCCAGGAAAGCCACTGTTCTGTAAACACAGAATTACTTAACATCAAATGATCATTATTTTGGTCAGGTTTATAAACGAATGCATTTTTCCCAGGAGGCCTTGATGTCAGCTCCCCACACGAGGACATATACAATGTGAGTTCATGCCATTTTGAATCTTTAAATATGTTCATGGCTGTTTCTGTTGGATCTTCCACACATGCTTAAATACTTCCTCAGCTGGTTTTTTCATCCTGTTAAGAACTTCTTGATCTCTGGATCAAGTAACACAAAAAAATCCCAAATAATAACGTAAATATAAAATATTGTATTTTGTTTTAATGAATTTGCTTACTTGGCTGCAACAGGAGACATCGATACATATTTGTGAAAACTGCAAATACTACAACAAATATGATTGCTTTCAACTAACCTCGTACAGTTGTGTGAAATCTGTTGAAATAATACATTTGAATAAAGTCAGCATTATAGTTTTTCAGTGTGTATCTCTATAGAAATGTCATGGAAATCCATCCAATAGTTGATCAGATACAAATTATAATTGTATTCTGGCTAAAAGAAACATGGTTTCACAATACAAGGAGAGTTACATTTTAAAGTCTGAGCAGAAACATTGACTTTTTAAAATAATGTTGTAGTACTTGTATTCATGATACCGAGAATTTGCAGAGAGGAAAAACAAAACACGTGTTCGTTGACACTTGAGCTACTTGTTGCATCTGCTTTATAAAGTATCATAACCATATCATGCTTTGGGTCATTACGTTACTTCTCAGTTCCACTTTGCTTAGAAGCTACTAGCCTTACTTCTATTTAAAGTCTCTTTGCAAGTTGGAGTCAGCTCTCTGAAGATGTGTTGCAGCAATGCGCTGTTTTCCAGTTTCATTTACATCTGGAAGAAACACATGTTCTTTTCCTCTGTTTAACATGGTTACCATCTCTCAACACAAGTCATCCATGTTATGTTCCCACAGAGTGCACGGCCTGATGAAGTCTACCAATCCCTCCACCCGTTGACAATGGATGAAGACCAAGTGTACAGCTCTCTCACAGAGGGGTCTGCTCTCCACACAACTTTAGACGACCACTGCAGCAGAAAATAATGATTCAATCTTTATTATATGTGAGATAAATGCAAACATTTCACCTCCGTCCTGAAGCTTTTTATCTTTTTGAATTGGAGTTATTTTTACAAAGAGACTTGACATCAAGAGAATAATTCAGTTTGCATTGTCTGTGAAATGAAGCTCAGCGTAAGTTCAACCAGGAAGACCGTCTATTCACTATTCCTACGTAACTACTCTCTCTCCTCTCAATAAGTGATCGGGGCGTCACTCTCCAGCTTAACCAATCACTTCGCTCTAAGCCTATCATAGCGCTCTGCCAAACCTTTTAAATCTGCTCTCCCCTCTGACAGCTGTCATTTCAGGTGACTCCATGCAACCCTCATCCACCCCTTTTCACCTCCTGTCCCTCTGAATCCAGGTTCAAGCTAGCTAAGCCCCTCCCCTTCAGACCGAACCCAACTATCCATTCACCACCACCAGGGTCAAGCTAAGCCCCTCCCCTTCAGACCGACTCCAACTATCCATTCACCACCACCAGGGTCAAGCTAAGCCCCTCCTCTTCAGACGAAACTCAACTATCCATTCACCACCACCAGGGTCAAGCTAAGCCCCTCCCCTTCAGACCAAACCCAACTATCCATTCACCACCACCAGGGTCAATCTAAGCCACTCCCCTTCAGACCGACCCAACTATCCATTCACCACCACCAGGGTCAGGCTAAGCCCCTTCCCCTTCAGACCGAACCCAACTATCCATTCACCACCACCAGGTTCAAACTAAGCCACTCCCCTTCAGACCGACCCAACTATCCATTCACCACCACCAGGGTCAAACTAAGCCACTCCCCTTCAGACCGAACCCAACTATCCATTCACCACCACCAGGGTCAAGCTAAGCCACTCCCCTTCAGACCGACCCAACTATCCATTCACCACCACCAGGGTCAAGCTAAGCCCCTCCCCTTCAGAGCGAACCCAACTATCCATTCACCACCACCAGGGTCAAGCTAAGCCCCTCCCCTTCAGACCGACCCAATTATCTATTCAGCACCACCAGGGTCAAGCTAAGCCCCTCCCCTTCAGACCGACCCAACTATCTATTCACCACCACCAGGGTCAAACTAAGCTCCTCCCCTTCAGACCGAACCCACTATCCATTCACCACCACCAGGGTCAAGCTAAGCCCCTCCCCTTCAGACCGACCCAATTATCTATTCTATTCACCACCACCAGGGTCAAGCTAAGCCCCTCCCCTTCAGACCGACCCAACTATCTATTCACCACCACCAGGGTCAAACTAAGCTCCTCCCCTTCAGACCGAACCCAACTATCCATTCACCACCACCAGGGTCAAGCTAAGCCCCTCCCCTTCAGAGCGAACCCAACTATCCCTTCACCACCACCAGGGTCAAGCTAAGCCACTCCCCTTCAGACCGACCCAACTATCTATTCACCACCACCAGGGTCTAGACCCCAGGGGGGTTTCATTTGATCGGTTCAACCCTCCCGAATGATACTTCCTGCACAACGGGGCCTAATCGCCAAAATCACCATTACATTCATTTGCGTATCTTTGCAATAAATATGTATTCTTACATCAAAACCGTCTCTCCTGATTGAATTATATTAGTTTTTTCTTGTATATCATTGTTTGCTTATCCTATAAAATACAGCAGATCGTATTTTCACGCAGAGTGAGACGTGTGTCCATCACATTACTCCACAGAGCTTTGATCTTTTTTGTACACATTTCTTTTTTTCTAGTTTCCAATCAAACATAATTTTGAGACTCCCTAAAATGCTGCTCTGAAGTCAGTTGTGGTGGACACAAGCAATGGCTCATAGATTCAGATTTGTTTAAGCAACACACCTTTATGGTTATTTGTTATGCACTTGCTGTTACGAACTCAGAAACTCAGGGTATAGGACCCAAATGCACGACCCAGGAGACAGAGGTAAAGTATTAGTAAGCTACTTTATTTTCCAAATATGAACAGGAAAAGCACAATCTAATCTATCAGTGCTTCTCAAAGTGTGGTCCGCGGACCACTGGTGGTCCGTGAGCGCCCCCTAGTTTTCCGTGAGTATATTGGTAACATTTCACATTTAAAATAGATAAATACATTTAAGTTTTCCGCACTCTCGCGGGAATATCTCCGCAAAGGAGCGAGCTTAAGTTTCACTTTCAATTGCATGATATAGCCCAGCGCAACACCTTCGTCACACATGTTGCCACTTGCTTGTATCATTTTCAGGCAATTTGTAATTTGTTCTAGAAAAGCGATGTGATTTTGGATATTTGTGGAGTAAGGTGGTCCGCGAGTGTTTTTTATTGGTTAAGTGGTCCTTGGTATGAAAAAGTTTGAGAACCACTGCGTCTAGATGAGATGACAAAAATGACTACAAAAGAAAATCGCTCACGTAGTGAGGAACAAAAACATCTCGTTATCAATGAGAGCATAGGCATTCACTGGAGAGCATAGATCTGTCTGAGGCATAAGACAAGACGAACTGACCAAGAACACATGGGAGACTGGGGAATTTAAACACAGGATAACAAGACACAGGTGGGAACAATCAGGGGCGGGGCTGGTGCTGATGAGCGCGGGAGACACAAGAGGTAGATGATCAGGGAGCCTGGAATGACAGGTAAATGGTGAGTGACAAAACAATACAGGAAGTGGAAAACAATACAACCATAAAACATCATAAAATGAGACTCTCTCAACATTTCTGTCGGTGCACAACACTTGCATTGCAAAGCTATGCTATTTGGTCAAACGTGATTTAAACCTGTCACATTGAGGGGGCTCAGCCCATAGTGAGGGCCCCCTCAAAGTGTATTTTAGAAATTAAGAAACGATATCTTGTTGTGTTTCTGGTTAGAGTTAGGCATGGGGTTAGGAATTTGTTTTCTCAAGTTGTTAGATTCATTTTAAATCACTTGTGTATTTGTTCAAAACCTTTTCTCTTTTTTAACTTTATAAAAAAGAGATGGTGTTAGACACTGAAGCGTGTGTGAGTTCATCTGGACATGTTGACAGGCTTCAGAGTCTAGATCAGTGGTTCCCAAACTTTTTGTGCCCAAGGCACACCAAAGGACAAGTAAAAATCTCAAGGCACACCTATTGTGCAAAATAGCCCTTATAACACGTGTTATCACTCATATCATGTAAAATATCTGTAAATATGCATAATTATTTACTAATGCCAAATAAAATGTGACAAAGACAACTATATTACTCATGAAATATTTATTAACGAAATATTTCAGAAATTAATTTGAAACTTTATCAAATTAGGTTTCATCAAAGCAGCAACACACTCATTTAAACCAGACAGGTCACACAATTAACATTTCAGCAATCAGCATTGAAACATGTGCTATTGTAAATATTGTTGCCGACTTACAAATCAGTGAGATACATGTGCCTGTCGGGGCGCGCAGAATTTTGTAATCCTTGGTGGCACTGAGGAGAGGACCACTCGCAAGTCCTGTTCAACAGAGAGCCGTGAGTCCCGTGACCTCCTGTTGTTCTTCATGTAAATCAGAGTAGAGAACGCCAACTCCAGAGATGGGGTCGTTACTACTTTTTTTTAATATATTACATATTACTTTAAAAAAAAGTAATATATTACACTACTTCGTTACTATCTACATAAAGTAACTCGTTACTTTACTCGCTGAGCACGTACGAACTTGCACATGCCTGAGTGGCAATAACTTTCCTTACCAGCAGGCAGCGGTAGTGTGTATTTGTCATTCAAAACAGGCAACAACTGGAAGACAGAGAAGAAGAACAGACGACTTGATATAAACAAACAACAAATAGCGTGTGCGGTAGCTTCACCTTAGCATGTGTTCTTTGCAGGTGTGTGTTGAGGTTTGACCACGTGGTGTTTACAGCAGTGGATAACAGCTTCTGGCCTGGACACAGTTTGCACCTCACCGTCACATTCCTGTCTATTCTTCGGACGAACTCAAAATAATGGGCATACCTCCACCCCTCGAAAGTTATCGCTGACTCAGCCATGTTTATGCAGCACTGCACGTGGAGATGTGGACGCGCAAGTCGCGCAGATTACGTACATATAAACCTACAAAGTACTGATATAGTAAATAAAAAAAATATTATTTTTGTGTAGTTGTATATTGCAATAATAACGTATGGTTGTCACAAAATCCCACGGCACACCCGGACTTGCCTCACGGCACACCAGTGTGCCGCGGCACACCGTTTGGGAACCACTGGTCTAGATCACACCGTGGTTTTGAAGTGACAAGTCCCGCCCTCCACCCCCAATCTTTAGTACTTTATGCACTTGCTGTTCTATCTGTTCGAATTCTAAATGAATAATAGTTTCCTGAGTTATACTCCCCTATACACCAACACAGTCTTACTGTGTGTGTGTGTGTGTGTGTGTGTGTGTGTGTGTGTGTGTGTGTGTGTGTGTGTGTGTGTGTGTGTGTGTGTGTGTGTGTGTGTGTGTGTGTGTGTGTGTGTGTGTGTGTGTGTGTGTGTGTGTGTGTGTGGTGTGTGTGTGTGTGTGTGTGTGTGTGTGTGTGTGTGTGTGTGTGTGTGTGTGTGTGTGTGTGTGTGTGTGTGTGTGTGTGAGAGAGAGAAAGGGTGGAGCTCTAAGGTTTAGAGGAAGGGAAATGCTTTGAAATACTCTACGGACTGTGGTCGCCTGACCTGATTATTAACGTGTCTTTATGTTCTTCATTTTCACCATGATAAACATCTTTGCCTACTCTTGTCTTCTTTCTGGTGAGTTCATTTTTTATTTGTATGCTTTTTTGTTTATTTGCTAAATAAATAATTGAGTAGTTCTCTTTAAAAAAGTTAAACGTTGTCGATACAAATAGTTAATTCAATCAATGTGATAAATAATGTACACATTTGACTTCATTTGAGCATTGACACTTAAATACCAATAATACAACATGTTTAATGTTTCCTTTATTTCCACTTGTAGCTCTGAGTTTTGTGGAGATGAAGATTCTCAACATAAGAGGCTGTGTTGGGGAAAGAGTGACGTTCAAATGCTCAGACTGGAACACTGTGTTTGATGTAAGATTTAATGATAAGTACTTTTGTAGAAGTCCATGCACCGAACGCAAACACATCATCATCAAAGCAGCATCTGGAAAGACTACACAAGGAAACAGAATGCAAATATTAAACAGAGGAAATGATTTATCTGTGACCTTCACTAATCTGAAAAAGTCTGACACTAACATATATTACTGTGGAGTGAAGAGGATTGGTCCTGATCCATGGATAAAGGTGGTTCTTAAAGTTACAGATGGTAAGTTGATGCTCTTTAGTTTAAAATCAATCCTTGATCAAAAGTAATAACTGTTCAAATAGTTGCTAAATGAATGTACTTTGTGTCATCATTTTCAGCTGCGTCTTACGGTCCCAAGAGAACTCCAGAAACAGTGGACACATTTACAACTCTGCCACCAGCAGTGTCAAACAGCTCCACTCTGTCTTCAAACAGCTCAGATAATATCACCGATGTGTCTGCATCGAACACGACCACTACGACAACTACTCCACCAGCAACACAAGAAGCCGGTAACACAATGCACTTATTTGAACTTACACAAATACATATACCTTTTACGTGTATATGGAGATTTTAATGTTAATTGGAAGTGCAATTTTTATTTAAAATAATCGGTCCAGTACATCAAGGTGGTGAATATGACATAATGAAAATAACGCTTGTTTGATGAGTGAAAATATACATATTTGTCCCATTAATTTCCTCTCTGCTTTCCAAATGTGAAAGAATGATATAATGGTAGACCCAATATCTTGATACGATGATAAAACAATGTTCAATTAGTGAACCTCATGCATTCCACCTTAGTGAGGATCCTTTGAATACAACATGTTCTGTTCTTTTGACATTTCTTTTACATGTCCTAAATATATAAAAATGAATGTATTGTCTATATATATAATATATATAAAGATCAGTATGTCCAAGTGTGATCAAGCTTCTCTCATTAACTTCCTCTTTCTCTGTGTTTGTTCAGGGAGCATACCATATTTGATCATAGGTGTCATTCTCTTAATAACCTTACTGATGGTGTTACTGAAGTTTATGAGCAAGAAGATGATGAAACAACGGAGTAAGACCCACACACCAACACACATTGTGTATATGTGAATGCACCAGTAAAGCTTCCACAAGACATATTAACAAATGTTATCCTATGTGTTTGCAGAAGTTGTTTCAACAGCTGTAATGCCACAGGAAGACGCACGAGAGGTGAGAGTTGGAGGGCAGATGGTTTCAGTTTGCTTTACGACAGAAACATTCCCCTGTGTGAGGCTCGGGCGTTTCTGTTTCACCTTTGGCATTCATTTCATATTTCTTACTTTAATGCCGTTTAGGACACCTTTTTCGTTACTGAGCTCAGCATTACTAACACAAAGAACACCTAGAACATCAGGTCTCATTAAAAGACAAAGATCCTTGGTACAAAACAACACTTCCCTTTTCTTTCCCTACTGTAGGGAAAGTGTAGTAATACAGAAGCTGCTGGTGGACAAAATGTGTTCTGCAAGGTTCTCTTTATGAACCTTTTGAGGCAAGCGTAGGAGTTTAAACCAGACAGCGGTTTTAAACTGTGAGGTCTGACACTTAAAGCCCACATCTGTTCACCCCAGCTGACTTTAGCAACCACTTCATTCAAGTCAGACAGGAAATCAGGCTGCATCATTGAGTGGCTTAAAGCAACTGGATCAAACATTAAATGACTGGAGATCTATCAAAAGAACTGCCCTAAATAAAAATTGAACGACTTTAGGAAAAGTAGAAAATTAATATAGAAAATAAGTTGAATATGTATCGTTACATTTTTATGTCCTTCCTAATCTTTTTTACATTATAAAGGATAATTATTTTAGTATTATAACAGTATTTATATTATTTTACGTATCATTGGCTGTTGTTAGGATTATACTGGTATCATCAATCTTTCACAAAGCTAGAAGCTGTATTCTCCGGTCACACACAATCAGCAGTCTGAGGAAATCATTTTATGGACTTGTCTTGATCAGCATTCTGTATAATATTCAAACATACAAAGTAAGGTGGAAACAATTAGTTGACCTGCTCTGTTTTAAGCATGCAAATGCAAAAATGATATGTCATTTCAAGACATGTTTGTGTAGCCAATATTGTAAATGTCCATCACAACATACAATAATGGGGTTCATTGCCATAGTGTAGTTAGTGTTGCTTTGCTTTCCTTGATTGTTTCTGGATTTCAGGAATGACCTCCTGAAGAGATCAGACTTGTACTGGGTATTTGTTATGTGAACAACCAACTGTAGCGGTGTTAAGAATGTGGTCAAATCAGATTTACTGACTTCAGATCTGTGTTTTATTGTTTATTTCTCCCTGTTTCTAATTCAAGGAAGCTGAATATGATGAAATCAGACATGAAGAAGCGACTGACCCGGACAGCCTCTATGCTAATAATTCCTTCCTCCAGGATATCGGATCAGCAGCTGCTCGATGTGAGACGGATTCAAGGGGGGCGTGTGCAGAGAGCAGAGCCAACGTGCTGTATTCTGTTGCTCAACTACCCAAAGACCAAATGAAACCCACTGGGCAATCACAGACAAATCAATCTGAAAGTGCCGGAAATGACTCTTTCTACGACCTGGCTCAACTACCCCAGGCACCCTGAAGGAGGCCACTGTGGGAAATGCATACAAAGGAACTTTTATGATTAAACATTTGATTAGTTTTGAATAAAACAGTAGACATATAATGTAATATAGGACATATATAAGGCAGGATAGAAGAGTAAATGAACAAGTTAGTATCCGTACACATGGTCCAGCCTTACTTAAAAAACAAGTGAGACATCTAGAAAGAGTTGCGGTGTATCTACCTCTGCTCCCATCATGGATACGGTTCAACCGCAGAGCTCCTATGAGAGGAAGACTTTTTCCCCAGAGGCAAATCAATATAAAGTCCACAAATATTCCACTGTAACAACTCAAACTGCACTTTTTAATATACATCTATTACTATACAAATGTGAGACACTGTCAGTCCACTTGTTTCTCATTATAATATTAATATTCATATATGTATTCTTACATACGTGTAAAGTTATATGTGTCTTATTCTTAACTTTGACTTCTACATAAGTTGCTTTCTTGCAAACTAGTGGAGTTTCTGAAGCAGAACTGAAGCTTTGTGATATGTGACCTACTTGTGTTTTCTTTGTTACCTTGCAGGATATTGCATAATTGCGCAAACAACCTTTGTGTTCAAGTGAAACTAAAAGTAATTGTTGGGAGAAAACTGAATGTTCTCTTCTGATATCAGAGTAGCACATGATAACAGAGGCCCTATGTAGCTGTGTGTAGCCGGATGTCTGACTACATGGATGCCGCTTATGAGACACTGTGTTGAAGTTATGATAGCTATGTTCCTAAGATTGGCATGATGACACAGCCCCTAGAGAGACATATGACTGTCCTGTTTATTGCTTACGCAGGCCTTAGCTAATCTGAACTAATGTCAGAATACTGCTTTGAATGAGTATTCTTCCATCTTGTTGACTGTCACACCCTCTCTTATAATTGATAAGCATATCAAGGACTCTACTCGAGAACTACTTGTCCCACGCAGCCCTGTGTGTGATGACTACTTCCATTCTTGCAAGGATAATAAATACATGTATCCTGATATTGAAGACCAATATTTTTCTAACAGTAATGGATCTATATATGAAGGAACGTATACAGTACATCCAAATAAAGTTATTATATATTTTAAAAGTTTGTTTTCTGAGAGTCGAGTTGTGTGCATTGTCCCCAGGATCATATGTTTTGTATGTAATCTGTTGGCATTTCACTGATTACGATATTACAGATACATTCTTGTGTATTCCTCTTAGTTTTTAATCAAAAAGTTTACCTATTGAGCGATTGCTTTTCTAACTTACTAGGCTAAATGTTGTGTCTAAAGGCTGCTAGGGTCGAAAAGATACGTTTAAGTATCAGACCTCTACGGAGCCCCTAAAGTTCATGTTAATAAAACAAAGTATCTTGTGCGCACAATATACTTTCTCATGGTGAGACACATCGAACTGCCCGATTATTAAGCCCTGTTATTAGTTTTATGAAGAAGATGTCTGGTCGCCAGGGCGTGTGTGTGTGTATGTGTATATGTTTGTGGGCATTTGTTTTCAGAAGATATTATGATAGTGGCGTTCGTTCCGGTGCACTCCGACAGCATTTAGCACTACATCGAGATTAAGATTAAACGAAGTTCTTTCATTTGGGAATACACATATGGAGTTAGCCAGATGTCTGTAAATTACTGTTCATGGTAATTTGATGCCGGTGTCGGACACACACATACACCGAACACACACACAGAGCGGAGCTGAGCAGTGCACAAACACACACACATCATGTAGCATTTCCCTCCGAATAATGGTCGAAGACTTGACTGATGATATTAATTTATTGAAGTCTCCAATATCAACGTAAGAGCTTCTGCCTCTTCGGGGGGTGCTAACACTTAAATGTATCCTTTACTTTCTCCGTCTTTATATGTAGTCTTTTCTCCGTTAATCTCCGCTCCTGTTCTCTATCACGTTGTTTCCAAGCCCCCAGGAAGTGCACCGGACTCTGAGGAAAATATCTTTATATATACAGTCTATGGGAAATATTCGTAGTGGCCAAACTGCGGTACTACATCTTCCGTATCAGTCCGTGACGTTACTGCACTGAAAACAAGGGGAAAGTGGGGTTGTTCAATTTGCAAATATGCAGTTAATGTATGAGACAGAATGTATTCATGTTTCTCATCGAAACATCAATCAATCATGTAGAACTATTTTAATCTTGAGGGGTGTACGTTCTATAGAGAGGCGAAGTCCCTCCCTTTCCTCCATGGGACCTTATTTCGGAAAAATTATGTATTGAAGTCAATGGAGAGAGAAAGATTATCTTTCGATCCCGTTTGAATTGTGCCACGAATTACACATATGATGTTTGTCCATTTAAAAGATAATTTTGCCAGTAAAAAAAAAAAAAAGTGTCGTAAAACTGTGAAGTAACACATTTGTTTGTGTGAAACGCTGAATGAACTACATCTCTGGTCTTGCAGAACAACACACGTCACAAAGATGGCCGTCACTACTGTCTTGCTAAACAAGGGATTGACTACCCTCACTATCACCACAATGAAACACGTCCAGAAGAATGTCATGCAAAGCTGCCTGCCTGCCTTCCTTTGATTCTCTCTAAACTGCCTGATCTTTTTAATGTTTAATGTCAACCATTTGTGCAGATAGCAGAAGTAGAACAGATCGCCGATGCTAATGTAACGTTAGCGTTTCTCCCCCGGGCTTAAATGGTGTATTATAGAATGATCTATTTAGTTCTATTCAAAGGGTTCACGAAATATGACTACTACTCTTACTGTTTAACATTTTGGCTTACTTAATGTTACTTCATGTTAAGGCTAATACAAATGACAAGGCTAAGGCTGTAATGCTAACTAACGTGCTTGCTAGGGTAGCTAACTTGATCCAGCCACTTGAAGCGAAAGAACGAGCAAGACCCATTGCTGGTATGATAACAACCTGGTACTAAGCACACAGGCATCTTGTTAAAGTTATCTTATCTTAGCTATCTCTTATATTTAGCGGAGGAAAACAACTGTGACATCAGTTACGACATCACTTACGCGACTCTGGGATTTGTAGTCTTTCTAGTTGCGGATCATAGTCTTATATTTCAACAGTTTTACGACAAACTGTGACTTTTTTTACATGGAAATTATTTTTTAAATTGCATGTCTACTCTTGGGGCGGTGAGGCAGGTTGTAGCCTACCTTACGTTAAGCGACCATCTTTACCCATTTAAGGTGTTGATTGTTAAAGATATATTACAATACTGTCTGTGGGACCGCAGTGTTTTCTCTAAAAAAAAGTGTATATGTATCTGCTTTGATCCGCTCTGTGTTCATGTAAATACCGTAAATGCACAGTGGAGGATATTAATGATTGTGTTTTTTTAGCAGTGGTGCACATTCCATGAATATGGGGGACATGATCTTAAAGTAAGGGTTACGATCACCGCTGTGAAATGAATGTATCTTCCATATTTGCTGCACTTGTGTTTACGGAAGTTGAGATGTTTCTCGGTTGTGATTGGTTGTTCCTCGTCACATGACGAGCGGTGCGCGCTAGTTGAAGGCCAGAAAAAAAGACCTTGACAATGGCAGTCAGTGCACGTCTCCATTGAAACCAATAAAAATGAGCTTGCAACGCTGATGTGTATGGCTCCGTACAAAGTTGTACTCATTGCATTAGTATACTGTAGCTTTTTACACTGGAGGCGCCCATCTTGGCTGAAGTCGGTTCATATCATTATGGTAAATGTCGCCTTTAAGGAGCAGAACATTTTTGTTTTATTTGTGTGTGAATAATGAAATAATTTCAAATGTGTTTTTCTTTGATAGGTAATTGGTGTGGAGAAGATTAACCTCAGCCTTGCTTTGAACATTGTTCCAAAGGCTCTGTAGTAAATGGTGAGTATTCAAATGTTTTGTGTGATTTATTTGACTAACTTAAACTTGATCTTTAACTAATTGAAAACTGGTATTAGTCTGAACATTTCTGAATATTTATTCATAACATTTACATACTGCAAACATTGCAGGGATATACACATTTTCTGATTTATTTGGCAACAGTTATTCAGAAAGTGAGAGGCAAAAGCCAAACATTCTGCGATAAATCCTCCTTCACAAAAGGGTTAATGTTTTGTTTGTTGAAATGGCTATAAGGGTGTTTCTTATATGTAGTCTTACATTACAGTAATACTTATTACTATAAGTCGCTTTGGAAAAAAACGTAAATTAAATGTAATGTAGTCTAACCTGGTTGTTCGTACTTGATATAAAAAGTTATTCTCACTATATCACAACACCATTCAACAGCACCACAGATTCCATCCTCCAAAAAGAGCTTTTGTAAAAAGACCTCTCACAGAGTTTTAACAAAAAGTATGATCACCTCCATGAAGGAAGGATTTATTGCAGGACTTGTGCATTCGACTGCATTTGATTTTGCTAGGAACAACCAAAAACCCTGCATTCTTGGAACACAATGCCCTGGTGGGACAGTAGGTATAATGAACTCTTTAAGATAAAGATGGCGCCTGCCCATTAAGGGCTTTGTAGGCGAGAAGAATAATTTTAAATTCTATCTTGTGTTCTACAGGGAGCCAAAACAGGAGTAATGTGGTCCCTTTTCCGTGCTCTGGTCAATACATTTTGAATCAGCTGAAGCAACTTAACTGACTTCTTGGTACACCCTGATAATAAAGAGTTACAATAAGCTAGCCTTGAAGTAACAAATGCATGGACTAGTTTCTCTGCAGCGTTTTGAGGCAAGATATGCCTGGTATGTGATTTTGTAAATACATTTAGCACACAACTACAATCATAACATCATTAGAAAATGAAATTATTTGATGATTTTTATGACTGATATTTTGTTTTCTTTGATAAATGCGGAGTTTAAACGTATAACAACCCTGCCCCTCCAATCAAGATTTCTCTCTCAGCTGGATGTGCTATCTGACAAACTTCTGAAGATTTTTGAGAAGAGAGGAGGACAGATACGTAGGCCAGCGTCTGAACTGAATTATGTCAAACATGCAGTAGTGACTGGTCAGCCCCACATAGTGTCAGCAGAAAGTATTAAAAATAATGATTACAAAAAAATGCAAAAAAAAAAATAATATTATAAAATATATTTTAAGATCATGTTTAATCATCTGATTCGTCTCATTGCTGTTTTAGTCTGTGTTCTTCTAATTTGTGTCTACAGTGTGTGCCTATTGAGTTGTTTAGAGCCATGTGGGACAAAACCCGATCCTGCCCCTCCCTCTCACTGTCTAAGTGAATGGTGACTGTACAAACTACACTGCGCATGCTCAGAGTATTGTCCTATTTAATGTGTGTGGCAAAAACATAATGACCATAGGGGCACTGAGCTGCCATCCCCACCATACGTCATCTCACATAATTCAGAGCTGATTGGCTGTAAGTACGTGTGCCGCGAAAAGTGTGGTGTGTGAAGAGCAGACGAGAGACGCGTCCTAAAACCAGGAAGTAAGCTGCGCATGGGTTCCCTCCACAAAAAAGCAATGAGATTTCTTCATAGGATTTTAAAAAATAGCTCAAAATAAGATCTGTGGGAAACGTACCTGTTAGATGAATGCACGTTTTGTTCAGCCGGATAATATCCACATGTCTACCCTACTTTTATAATTTTCGAATCATAAATCTATCGATTAGATTTATGATAGACTTTTGAAACTACAAGAAGATAAGGAGGACTTTTACAAAAAAGTAAGAGGGATTTTTGTCCAGAAGGATAGGCAAATGGACGTCATCTTCAAGTCAAGGTAAGACCGCAATTTTATTGAAAATGGGATCTTACTAAGAGAGAACAATTCAATATTTAACTTGTTAAGCCCCGAGCCTGTTTTTCAGGTCTCAGGCTCGAAAATGACATTCCCAGAACAAATGACCATATCTTTCCCTTCTAAAAGGGTTACATTAATAATCTTTTTTCTCAAAGCAAGGTTACACATGTGAGTTGGATGTAGAAGTGTCAGAATCAATATAGATGTTTTTATTTTAAAGTAAATTCAGATTGAACACAGTAAAACAATTTAAATTATTGTGTCTGTCCAAAAAAGAAAGATTACTAGTGAAAACCACCCTTGAATGATGGGATGCTAGATTAAAAGCTTTAGGAATCCAAACTACAACATATAGTAAGTACCCTGTATCAAGATTGATGCAAAACAAGTGAAATTTGACCTTTTTAGAGAGATTTAGCACAAAAAAACACTTCTGGGGTCATTTGGGTGCATTGACCTATCTCTGGCCCCCCTTGGTCGATTTTGCTGATTGACATCTCTTTCTAACCGTCAGAGCCAATGGAATCAAAGGGAACTCCCACATACTCCTTATTTGGTAATGTGTGTGTCTGAGACTGCCGCATAGCCAAGACCGGAAGCTGCGATAACTCTGGTAGCTACCATTAGCAGCTAACTGTTACTCTCCGATTTTTACATAAAAATGGAATTATGGATTATAAAAAAAAAAATGATAACCCAGAAACATTATCAACCTATGGATTAACCTATTCATTCGCGTTTTTTCTCGTTTGAATGCCATTAAACCAGTCTTTTGATCAGATTGACAGCTACGGAGAGACGATCTCCCGTAAGCTCTGTGAATTTGTGTTGTGATGTCTGTGTTTGCTTCCCCTGTCAAGAGTTCGGATCACTCAGTGATTATACTATACCTAAATAATCTGTGGAACCTCAGCTTTAATCGGATATCTTGTATGTGCAGCTACGATAAGTAATAAGGGTATCTTTTATCTTGAGTTCTGTGCCAAAGTGCGTCAGCATTTTTCGCTCAGGGGTCATTTAGATGCTTCTTATGAGACTTGTGTTTTGTTTTGGTAAAAATGGTTTGTATCGTCAGTTAGCTGAGATTATTCCCGTTAATCTGGTATAACACATTAATAGGTTCTTAAATATTAAGATCCCCTGAGACACAGTGTCGTGAAAAAAAAGTACCCGCCGGCAGGGACCTTGGGGCTTAACAGGTTAAATGATACAATTGCATGTCTTGGGTATCCTTTTGTTGAACTGTCTGTTTAAAATTAATCGAAGCATCAGACAAAAAAAGGTTTTGAAAATAATATTATATTTTGATTTAGGTCAAAATATAATAATTGTAAACCTGAAGAGTCAGTGCCAGTGCCAGCCATGAACCTCACTGCACGTCACTGCAGAAGCTTAATACATAGACATCGTTTTTTCTGCCCCACCACTTTTGTGCATATAAAAACGCCACTGCAAACATGACTTAAGTAAGAATTCATTTTAAGGAAAATATACATCGAGTCAATAGTGTACACATTTCATTGAGCAAAACAGATTATTTATTTTCGTATTCCCCTCGTATGCTGCTATGCGTATAATAACGTTGGGCCTGCTAATCGAAAAACCTGGGAAGAAGCTCAAGAAGACAGCAATGGAAATAATTCAGATCTGGCTGTTGCACATACTCCTGCTGAAAAGGTAAATATATTAATATGGCGCAATTATGAAAGTAATTGTGTTTTGTGTAGGTTTGAACACACTTTGGGTCTTTAGGCCATTATGTGTTTATTTGAATATATTGTTTAAATACCTGATAACTCTCTCTGTTTTCCAGGAAGCAATCGATATGTACAGCTTTGGATATAATGGATACTGGATTGGTCTGAGAGTTGTAAATAAGAAATGGAAGTGGGTGGATGGAAGTGATCTGACTGATAGGTAAGAGACACATTACTAAACACTTTGAATACTAACATCTATCAGCCTTTCTCTAAACATGTTCTCCTGGATAGCAGCTCCTGTTGACGGTCGCTGTGCAGTGTTTTACAAGGACATAAACACATGGTCATCCGTGAGCTGTAATTTAATACTACAATGAAATGAATTACTTGTTTATAAAAACAAATTCCAAACAAAAAAATAAAACAAAAAAAGGATAAAAAAAACAGTAATTCCAGAAACGTTTCACAAACTCAATAAAAACAATAAAACACAAAAGTGAACTCATAATGTGGATTCTTTTAAAATCGATGTACTTTTAGTTTGACTTAATATCTGTGGAGCTTGCTAAATTAATGCAAATATGTATTTCCTTGATGGTGTTTTTATTAGATATGGATGGTTAAAATAGTTATACTGTTTAGTGTGAATAATGTTATTCTATTGTATTAGAGATGCAATGCTTAAACTCCCGGGCCTACCTGAATGCGCGTGCATCTCACCTCCGTATAAAAGGAGGCCTCGCCTCCTGACCATCATCCTACACCTCTCTTCAGTGAGCGGTATAGGACAGACAATGCCCCTGAGTAGAGGGCTCCGTCTGTGCTTATATAACAAGGGTTACAATACGTAACCCACCGTTATATCTCTCACAGGCTCCGCCCTCTACTGGACTCTATGGGTACAGTGGGCGGAACCCCGATGTATACACGCACTGTCATCCAGCACACCGTTCAACCTCACTGTCCCTGACCGGCTTTAGCAGCCGCTGCGCCTCACTCACCTATCCCTCGGTTGTAACCGTGGAGAAGTCCGGGCTGCAGCTGACAGAGCACACCCTGACACGCTTGCCTCACAAAAAGTGTGCTCGAAAACAGTGCTGAGGGCTCCCACCGTCCGCCTATAGGCAGACAGAGAAAGTCTGCAGCCCTGTATGGGTTCACTATGCACCATCTCTCCCGAGTCCCTAAGGAGCACGGGGAGAGCGCAAGTCCCCCCCATGTCCCCCACACTCAGACACTGACCCCGTGCAGAGTGTGTACAGACTAAAGCCCCCAGGCAGGCGAGGGGAGCCCTCCAGCCCTGTAAGGGCCCAGTGCGCACTACGTCACCCCGCGACCCTCCAGGGCGCCCGGATAAAACGTATGCACATTTACGCCCGGGGTTAGGGGGTCAGATGCCCACTGACCCACAGCCCCCCCCCTCCCTCCTCACCAGTCCTGTGTTGCCCCAGCAAGCACAGACACGGAGAAAGAGCCAGACATATCCAAGAGATAAAACTTTATGAAGGGGCCTGGCGTTGACCAAGACGCCGCCGTACATACAGTGGGGCAAAAAAGTATTTAGTCAGCCACCAATTGTGCAAGTTCTCCCACTTAAAAAGATGAGAGAGGCCTGTAATTTTCATCCTAGGTATACCTCAACTATGAGAGACAGAATGGGGGGAAAGAATCCAGGAAATCACATTGTCTGATTTTTAAAGAATTTATTTGGTCAATAACAAAAGTTAATCTCAATACTTTGTTATATACCCTTTGTTGGCAATGACAGAGGTCAAACGTTTTCTGTAAGTCTTCACAAGGTTTTCACACACTGTTGCTGGTATTTTGGCCCATTCCTCCATGCAGATCTCCTCTAGAGCAGTGATGTTTTGGGGCTGTCGCTGGGCAACACGGATGTTCAACTCCCTCCAAAGATTTTCTATGGGGTTGAGATCTGGAGACTGGCTTGGCCACTCCAGGACCTTGAAATGCTTCTTACGAAGCCACTCCTTCGTTGCCCGGGCGGTGTGTTTGGGATCATTGTCATGCTGAAAGACCCAGCCACGTTTCATCTTCAATGCCCTTGCTGATGGAAGGAGGTTGTCACTGAACATCTCACGATACATGGCCCCATTCATTCTTTCCTGTACACGGATCAGTCGTCCTGGTCCCTTTGCAGAAAAACAGCCCCAAAGCATGATGTTTCCACCCCCATGTTTCACAGTAGGTGTTCTTTGGATGCAACTCAGCATTATTTCTCCTCCAAACACATCTAGTTGAGTTTTTACCAAAAAGTTCTATTTTGGTTTCATCTGACCATATGACATTCTCCCAATCCTCTTGTGGATCATCTAAATGCTCTCTAGCAAACTTCAGACGGGCCTGGACATGAAATCTCCCCGTTCCCCTAGCTCAGGAGAGTTGTCCTCCGGATGATATGGCTGGAGTATTCTCGCGGGTACAGACGGTCAGGAGTGACCCGATCTGGCCACGCTTCCCGGCCATCAGGAGGTACCAGGAGGTACAGCAACACATCTTTGATTCATGTTGTTTATAACTGGAATATTACAATTATTATTAACTTTGTCTGCACAAAGATGCTCCGCTTCTGAAACGGGCCCGGTGGGTTATGACGCTGGAGGAGGTCGGACCAAAACCGTGACGCGCCGCAGACGGCGACCCGGTGGAATCCCGGGGAGAGCGTCCCCAGGGGCAGCAGCCCTCGCAACGCCCGCAGCATCTGCAACGACCGCACCATCTGCAACGCCCGCAGCATCTGCAGCGCCCGCAGCATCTGCAGCGCCCGCACCATCTGCAGCGCCCGCACCATCTGCAGCGCCTGCACCATCTGCAACGCCCGCAGCATCTGCAGCGCCCGCAGCATCTGCAGCGCCTGCACCATCTGCAACGCCCGCACCATCTGCAACGCCCGCACCATCTGCAGCGCCCGCACCATCTGCAGCGCCTGCAGCATCTGCAGCGCCTGCACCATCTGCAACGCCCGCAGCATCTGCAGCGTGACCAGCCACGGCCGCCTATTTTTAGCAGAGCCCAGCGCCGAGACGCTTCTGGGACGCTTCTAGCCGTAACGCGTCTGGTGGAATAGCACCCATTGACTAGAGTAGCCGCGTTCGCTGTGAAAGCAGCGGCACAGCCGTAATGCGGCCGTGCCGTAACACGCCGTGCCGTAACGCGCCGCAGACGGACCCGGTGGAATCTAGGGGTCACCCTTCGGCGGCCGCGGGGGCTCCGTCCTGGTCTCCGCGAGAGGAAGCAGAGCCGGAGATTCTGACGTTTTGGGGGGGAATTGTGTGACGAAAGAAATACAAATATTTGGAATTCCAACTGTGTGTATGTGTCATCAGTTAGAACTGTTTCTCACATATCCCCCGCACTGTGTAGCCGGCTGCCTCTAACCTGTCGGTTAGTAGCCAGCAGGGCTCGCTGCAGAAGCCAGCTGTTTTTAACCTATGGGTTAATAAACAGCAGAGCTCGCTATTTAAGCCGGCTGCCTCTAAGCTATGGATGCCGTTTAAGCCAAAATTAAATAAATAAATACATAAATAATTAAATAAATAAATACACATATACATATATATATATATATATATATATATGCCTATGAAATAAATAAATAAGGTTATGAAATTCATTCTGAAATAAATAAATAAGGCAATAAATATATATATATATAAATGTACCTTTTTAAATACACATTTATTTATTTCAAGAAACTTTTATTTCATAATGCCACATTTATTTCTAAGGTCCATGTTCAGTCACGTCAAGCGATGCAAATTAACTTCTCGACCAAAAGCAGAAGTGCTTAATTTGAAGGCTGAGGGATAGACTTCAAAAGAAGAGAGGAAACAACCAGTTCTCCTATTGCGATGTCCAGAGGTTTAATTAGAGCAACACTTCTCCATCTACGAGTCAGAGAGGGCTCAACAGAGCGGCTGGAGTGATGGCGGAGGGAGAGGAGGAGGTGAACTACGCTTCGGTTGTGTTCAAAGCCGGCAACAATCCTCCACCTGCGGGTACGTTTAGTTATTTAACAACTTTCACTTCCTGCTGATGATTTTGAATCAGAGCCTCTTTGTTAATGTGATCAATGCAATGTTGAATATCAATCCAAAGTAAGTTGCTGTTTTTAATGACCTGTAATTTAACTGTGAAACCAGAAACATGAAAAATCTGCAAATAATGTACCTGTTTTTGTATTTGTTTAGTGTGGGTGAAGAATAGATGTTTAACTAACCCAGCACATTTGCATTGATGTTTTTCAAAATCACAATGTTGACTATAAACCTTTCACTACAAATGAACCAAGAAAACTTATCATCGTGCAGCTAGGTTTTAATAATATGAGTTTTCTGGGTTCATCAATGCACATTTTGGTAGAAATAAGCCTTCTTTGTTCATGTATACTACATTGAGAAAACACTTTTAAATATAGAGTAGTTTGAAACCTTTGAACACCTCATCCTATTTCAGTTTAACTTCAATTCATATTTCTTCTCTTAAAAAGATTCAAACTGATGGTCATTTGTTGGGTATTTTAATTTAGCGACTCACACTGGAGATATATCATCACGAACACATCTATTTAAAACCAGTGAGGAAATTGCGAAGTGAGCTAGTTATGTGTTGAGAGTTTCCCGTATCATGTCGCTTCCCTTTTTAAACGGCATGACACAATACCTGAAGACAATCTCATCATTTTGAATTTGCCCATTTTAATGCACTTTGAGGAAAAAACTGTGAATTTTGCATCATCGTACTGTAAGGCAATTCTTCTGCTATATCAAACAATGAAAACAGCCTTTTAAAGTCCTTCTCATGTATTCTCTAAAAACCTGCATGAGCATTTCCTTTGTCCTTCCAGCAAAAAGAGGGGAGGAAACTGTGTACGGTGAGGTGAAGGCGCAGAACGAAACAAAGAACGAGGGTAAGTTGTATTAAAAAAAAGCATTCAGGTGTTACTGCAACTGGGAGTACTACTGCTACCACTGCTACCACTACTTTACCATTATAACTATCATTAAAAGGGAACAAGTTCACAAGAACTGTTCTAAAGTTTATATCTGTAGTGCTTTGTCAGTAACCCTAGCACTCTAACAAAGCCGTAACATATTGGGAGTGTGCAGTGTGACAAATGTCAACGTCTTGCAGACGGGGCATCCTGGTCTTATGAAAAAATGATGGTGGAAAGCTGCACTGTCTTTTCTCCCGTTTGTTTTTGACATATCAAAAATAGTTTATGATCGTAGTATGCACAAGTCTTTATGTCAATTCAGTGACTTGAAGTTACAAAAGAGTACTTGCTAAACCATGACCTTTTACCAGTGTATTCTGGTCCTTTAGTAAAACTACTGATATCATGCTGTTAAAATTATCCTTTACAAGTAGAAGTACAGCATTAAAAATGTTACTTGAGTAAAAGTAAGTAAGTATAAAAAGCCAACTGTACTTAAAAACATCTTCCACAGACTGAAAAACTCATCTCTTTCGACTCCACTTCGAGCGATAGAATTACTAACAAAGCACTTATATACTAATAAAGGACTGGCTTATCTATAGCCAGTTGAGTAGCACTTGAAATGTTTGGCTCTATGAAACCTGATGTACTTTATGATGCTGTTTTCTTTTAGTTTGTATCTTCTTGGTCGAACGCACTTATTGATAGTCGCTTTGGATAAAAGCGTCAGCTAAATGCAATGTAATGTAATGTTAAAATAATGACACAGAAAAGTTTAAATTTAAAGAAAAAACACCCAAAAATAATTAGATCACATTTTGCGTAAATGTCCAATTAAGTTTCTTCATTATCTAGTTTTTCAGATCGTCCATCTGTTCATATTTATAACAACACATTATATATATTAAATAATAATGCATCTGAATTATTAACTTACTATACATTTAGTGGAGTAAGATTGATGATTCCTTTGAATTGTAGTTGAGTTAAATCATACAGTGGCATGACAAGAAAATACTCAAGTAAAGTACCCTTACCTCAAATTTGCACTTAAGTTTGATTAAATGTATTCAGTAACATTCTACCACTGCCTTTTACTGAACTCTATCAAGTGGTTTTGTTGCTTTTTACGGTCGTTTTATCTGCAACGTTATTAACGTGTTAAAAACTGTGAATAAATCGGACTAAATATGAGGTTCGTTTTTAGGACATCTCTTGCAAACGGTTATTTTGAGATTGAACTTTTGAGATTTAACACTTTTAGCAAAGTACATGAAGCAGTTTCTCAAAACACAACTCTTTAAGTCGGCCCTTTAACAACAGTCAGGTGCCTGTTTAAATATGTGAACAATCTTTCACTGTCCATATCACTCCTTTTGTTCATTTAGGCCATTTCTCATACAATGTAAGTGATAGGGGACCAAATGCACTCCTTTGTTCTGAACTGTATTCCAAAGTTTGACTGAATAATATAAGGTTCAAGCATCTGAGTTAGTCAAATCAACTTGGTATCCTTTCCTGTCTTTTACCTTTTACTCTCATGAAAAAGAAGATCCATCTGCATTTACCATACTGTATACTGTCCTAGTTGAAAAGTGACACAATATCTGTACTAAGGAGACTGTAACTTTGAAAGGTACCACTCTTCATCTGGAAAGTTAATATGATTAATTTGTGTTGTTTAGACTCAGCAGGACGTCGGCGCTTTCAGCACTTGGCTTGTTGTTTGGGGATTCTCTGTGTCATTCTGCTGGGTGGCATCATCGGAGTCTGCGTCTACCGTAAGTGCACAAAACAGGAAGTGCATTATCTCACACTTAGACATGAGACAATCTGTAAAGAATAGTAGCAGCTGTTTTATCTGTTACACCATTTGATATCAGTCATGTACATGCCAAACGACAATGAAAGTCTATCTAATGTCAATCTATTAACACATGTCATGTGTCTTTCATGTTACTGAGCCTCTGTGAAGTTCTGAGTTCATCCCACTCTCTCTACCCACCAGCGCTTGCTATTTCACAAATGTGTGGCTTGAAGACTTCCCCATTCCACTCCTCTCTTAGTAATGTTGACTTCAAACCACAGTGACAAGCAGTTTCAGGCAATGTGAAATATCAATGGGTCTGAGGATTGGAGAAGTCAGAACACTTTGAGACTGACTGAGACATTTTTAGTTTGAGTCTAAAGACCGGAAAACTTAACGTGAGACTGACAGGAAAAAGCTTCCAAAAGAGGCAAATTGACAAAAAACTAAATTGCAATATAACCTTGATTATAAAAGAAGCTAATTTCTCATTTTGCAGTTACATTAATTCATGAGAGTGATCCAAACCGGTTTAAAGAAAACTCATCTCTTCTGGCAAACAACACAAAACTCAACTTTAGAAAATGCAAACTTGACGAGGAACAACAAGAATCTGGAGGACCAGTTGGGCAACCTGACACAAGCTTATAATGTCTCAGAGAGCAACAACAAAAACCTGTCTGCAGGAGTCCAGGAGCTGAACTCACGAAACCAGGAGCTGGAGAAAAAGAATAACATCCTAACACAGAAAATACAAGACATGACAACAAACTGGAATGAGCTCAACATCAGTCGAGCTCAGTGGAGCATCGATTCCTACTGCTTAGGAAACACCGGTATGTTCAGATCCTCTATATTAGGTCATCATTACAATATGTTCAAAAGGCAGGGATGTTGACAGACAACCTGACAGTAAGTTCTGAACCCATTATTAAGGTACAATAATAATAATAATAATAATAACAATAACATTAATATAACAATGCAGTGATGTTGCTGATTGTATGGACTCTGTTGTTTCAGATGATAAGTGTAAACCTTGTCAGAAGGGCTGGTCACTCACTGAGCCCAGCTGCTATGCGTATATTAACGCTCAGTATCCTCATCAAAAAACCTGGGAAGAAGCTCAAGAAGACTGCAGAGGAAGGAATTCAGATCTGGCTGTTGCACATGATTCAGAGGAAAAGGTAAACCCATTAATATGACGCACTTAGAAAGTAATTGTGTTTTGTGTAGGTTTGAACACACTTTGGGTCTTTAGGTCATTATGTGTTTATTACAGTTTAATGTTTAAATATCTGACAACTCTCTCTCTGTCTTCCAGGAAGCAATCAATACTAACAGCTTTGGATCTAATGGATTCTGGATTGGTCTGAGAGTTGTAAATAAGAAATGGAAGTGGGTGGATGGAAGTGATCTGACTGAAAGGTAAGAGACACATTACTAAACACTTTGAATACTAAAATCTATCAGCCTTTATCTAAACATCATGTTCTCTCCTCAGCTCCTGGATAGTTCCTCCTGTTGACGGTGGCTGTGCATTGTTTTACAAGGGCAGAGACAAATGGTCATCAGTGAGCTGTGGTGCAACACATGAATGGATCTGCCAGCAGAAGGCTCTCTCTGTTTAAACAAAGCAGTCATACTAAGAAAAAATATAAAAACATATACATGTATTTTTTTATATAAAAATAAAACAGGTTAAAAAACAGTAATTCCAGAAACGTTTCTCAAACTCGATAAAAACAATAAAACACAAAAGTTAACTCATAATGTGGATTATTTTAAAATCGATGTACTTTCAGTTTGACTTAATTTCTATGGAGCTTGCTAAATTAATGCAAATATGTATTTCTTTAACATGTGATGGTGTTTTTATTAGATATGGATGGTTAAAATAGTTAAACTGTTTAGTGTGAATAATGTTATTCTATTGTGTTAGAGATGCAACGCTTCAACTCTGCAGATTATTGCAAAGACTATGGACCATTTTATTGTATTGCTTCTACCGGCCAGCAGAGGGCGCTGCATCACTTGATCTCAATACAAAGTTCCAGAGTCTGTTGAATAACTGTTTCAAGATTCAAAGGTTTATCGTCATGACATTTAGAAACTACGGTGTAATTATGTAATGTATAAAAACATGTGATCTCAGGTTCCTTAACAGTGCAATTAACAAGACATAAGAAATACATATAAAAAACAACAATACAAATAGAAATAGTGCAAGCTCAGGTGTTTAATAGTCTGATGGCCAGTGGGATGAAACTGTCCCTGATGCTATTCTGATGACGCACAGTTTATGGATGATTTGTATCTATCTGTATTTGTGTCTATGAGCAATGTCTTGTTTCACTCTGTTGTCACCAGTGAATAAATGTGCTGCCACACATTGTTGTTTTTGTGTTTCTCTTGAAAACATCAGTGCTTTAATCAAGTCTGGAGAAACAATCTTATTCATGGTCAATCAATCAATCAATGTTTATTTATATAGCCCAATATCACAAATGTTACATTTGTCTCAGTGGACTTTACAGTTTGTACAAAATATCAGTATGACAATACGACACCCTCTGTCCTTAGACCCTCACATCGTACAAGGAAAAACTTCCGAAGAAAACCCACAGTTTAAAGGGAAAAATGGGAGAAACCTCAGGGAGAGAAAAGAGGAGGGATCCCTCTCCCAGGACGGACAGACGTGCAATAGATGCCGTGTGTAAATTGAAAAGATAATACATTTGCAACATAGGTAGTCCAAATGTTTGGAAATGCATGTGTGTATAATAGGAAGATGAATCCACGAGGATATCCATCCAGGACCTATGATCCAGGACCACAGCCACGACTCAAGATCCAGGGCTCGCGATCCAGGACCGAGGAGCGCAGGATCATCCATGACTCCGGATCCCGGCGTATATAGACACCAAAAAGAAATAAATTTGGGGAAGCTGGGTTAATGGGAACATGAGAGTACACAGGTATAGACAGAGAGAAGGAAGAAGTAAGGTGTCCCCCGACAAACTAAGCCTATATCAGCAAAACTAGGGGCTGAATCTAATCAGCCCTAACTATAAGCTTTATCAAAAAGGAAGGTCTTCAGCGCACTCTTAAAAACGGATAGGGTGTCTGCCGCCCGAACACAAACTGGAAGCTGATTCCACAAATGTGGAGCTTGATAAGAAAAGGCTCTGGCTCCCATTGTGCTTTTAGAGACTCTAGGAACAACCAACAACCCTGCATTCTTGGAACGCAATGCCCTAATAGGACAGTAGGGTATAATGAGTTATTTAAGGTAAGATGGCGCCTGCCCATTAAGGGCTTTGTAGGCGAGAAGAAGAATTTTAAATTATATCCTGTGTTCTATAGGGAGCCAGTGTAAGGCAGCCAGAACAGGAGTAATGTGGTCCCTTTTCCTAACTCTGGTTAGTACACGAGCTGCAGCATTTTTAATCAGCTGAAGCGACTTGACTGACTTCTTGGTACACCCTGATAATAAAGAATTACAATAATCCAGCCTTGAAGTAACAAATGCATGGACTAGTTTCTCTGCATCGTTTTGAGGCAACATATGCCTGATTTTTGCAATGTTACGTAGATTTAAGTAGGCGGTCCTTGAAATTGATTTTATGTGGGCGTTAAAGGATAAATCCTGATCAAATATAACACCAAGATTCCTTACAGTCTCACTGGAGGCCAAATTAATGCCATCCATAGTTAGTATATCCTTAGATAATTTGTTTCGTAGATTCTTCGGGCCAAGTACAATAACTTCAGTTTTGGTAGTGTTTAACATCAAAAAGTTCAAGGTCATCCACGTTTTTAAGTCCTTAAGGCAGTCTTGAATTTTATTTAGATGATTAATTTCATCAGGCTTGATTGATAAATATAGTTGAGTATCATCCGCATAACAATGAAAATGTACAGAATGATTCCTTATAATATTGCCTAACGGAAGCATATATAATGTGAACAAAATAGGTCCGAGCACTGAGCCCTGTGGCACTCCATGGCTAACTTTGGTTTGCGTGGAAGATTCATCATTGACACGTACAAACTGAGAGCGTTCAGATAGATAGGACCTAAACCAGTCTAAAGCAGTTCCCTGTATGCCAACTAAGTGCTCTAGTCTTTGCAATAGGATATCATGGTCGATAGTATCAAATGCAGCACTGAGATCGAGCAAAACAAGAATAGAGACAAGTCCCTTGTCAGAAGCTATTAGAATGTCATTTGTGACTTTAACCAGAGCTGTCTCTGTGCTATGATGTGTTCTAAAGCCAGACTGAAAATCTTCAAATAAATCATTGTTTTTTAAGTAATCACACAACTGTTTTGCGACCGCTTTCTCAAGAATTTTTGAGAGGAACGGAAGATTAGAAATAGGTCTATAGTTGGCTAAAACCTCTGGATCGAGGTTGTGCTTTTTAAGAAGCGGTTTTATCACTGCTACTTTGAATGATTGTGGAACATAGCCTGATAATAAAGACATATTCATAATGTTTAATAAATAAGTGCTAATTAATGGAAAAACTTCCTTCAACAGCTTAGTTGGAATTGGGTCTAACATACACGTTAATGGTTTAGAAGAGAGAATCATTGAATTTAATTGTTCAAGGTTTATGGCTGAAAAGCATTCTAGTTTACTATCTAGTGTAATATTAGAACTTTTGACCATTGTAGCCAAGTCTGTAGGTCTCTACAGACTTGTAATAGTCAGGAGAAACAATCTTATTCACGATGATGTAACATGTTTTAAAATTAACCAAAAGTAAATCAATATTTAGTCTCTAGCAGAGTTCCAGAGAGGGACAGGAAGATGCATTGAGAGCATTTTGGTGACTAAACATACGTTTTTGGGGCCTAGAAATCCATGGAGATCCAAATTGCAGTTAATATGATTATTTATTAGGAAATCCAATATGTTGGATGTGTGACTCTATTAAAACCCGGTGAAAGGGTTTTAATAGAAACTTGAACGTTTTCAAGTTCCGGTTGAAACTATTTGGGAAGTATCAACATGACATGAGAACAGGAGATTAAAAAGATGCCATCTCCACCTCGAAGCAGAAGTCTACTGAACCGTCACATCAGAGAGACGCTCTCATCAGGACTGCAGCAGGACTTTGTTCAGGACCAAAGGAAACATAATCGAGGATATGGGTAATTAAAGAATATTCCAGAGTTTATGTGTGTGTGTGTGTGTGTGTGTGTGTGTGTGTGTGTGTGTGTGTGTGTGTGTGTGTGTGTGTGTGGTGTGTGTGTGTGTGTGTGTGTGTGTGTGTGTGTGTGTGTGTGTGTGTGTGTGTGTGTGTGTGTGTGTGTGTGTGTGTGTGTGTGTGTGTGTGTGTGTGTGTGTGTGTGTGTGTAAGATATAACCTATGATGTGCTTTTCTTTGCCTTTACCAACATGTTTTCCTTGTATGAACATAAATGCGTAAATTGCTTCTGAGGCTTGACCACTCCCTAGCAGCACATTATTTTAAATATCATTTAGGGAGGCGTGTGGCGCAGTGGATAGAGCCTTGGTGTTGGTCACACAGGTTCAAACCCCACTGCAGTTAGCATGTCGTTGTGTCCCTGAGACACATTACATTACATTTCATTACATTGCATTTAGCTGACGCTTTTATCCAAAGCGACTTACAATAAGTACATTCGACCAGGAAGACACAACCTTGAAGAAAACAGAATCATATAAGTACATCAGGTTTCATAGAGCCAAACATTTCAAGTGCTACTCAACTGGCTATAGATAAGCCAGTCCTTTATTAGTATATAAGTGCTTTGTTAGTAATTCTATCGCTCGAAGTAGAGTCGAAAGAGATGAGTTTTCAGTCTGGAAGGTGTGTAAGCTTTCTGCTGTCCTGATGTCAATGGGGAGCTCATTCCACCATTTAGGAGCCAGGATAGCAAACCCACGTGTTTTTGCTGATGGGAACTTGGGTCCCCCTCGCAGCGAGGGTGCAGCGAGTCGTTTGGTTGATGCAGAGCGGAGTGCACGTGCTGGGGTGTACGGTTTAACCATGTCCTGGATGTAGGAAGGGCCAGATCCATTCGCAGCATGGTACGCAAGAACCAGTGTCTTGAAGTGGATTCTAGCAGTTACTGGAAGCCAGTGAAGTGAGACACTTCACCCCAAATTGCTCCTGTGGGGATTGCCCACAGTATTGAGAATGTGAGTCGCTTTGGATAAAAGCTTCTAACAAGTGACATGTAATGTAATGATAAACTGCATAGACTATCTACCTATCTATCTATCTCATAACATGTTGATTTGAGTATTGTATTTAAATACCTGATGACTGTACCTCTGTTGTCAGAACATCATCAATAGTTACAGTATATCAACTGTTGGATTCTGGATTGGCCTGAGAGTAGAAAACAGGAAGTGGGCAGATGGAAGTGATCTGACTAAGAGGCATGTTACTAAACACTTTGAATCATAAAAATCGTTTAGCCTTTATCTAAACTTCCTGTTCTTCCCTCAGCTCCTGGATAGACCCACCTACTGAGGGTCACTGTGCACTCTCTGTCTGGCGCAGTAGCAGAACACCATGGTTATCAGTGACCTGTGACCAGAAACAACAATGGATCTGCCAGAAGAAAGCTCTATATGTTTAAACACTGCTGTCATACTACATATGCTTTTATTTTACTTTTCAGAGATGCAGTAACCTCATTTATCATATCAGTATATAGCGATCATTTGATATAAAAGGACCAAAACTTGCTCAGTTTAGTTTGTCTGACATTTTTTTAAATGCTGCTTTATGTGGGCCAATATCTTTGGTTTTAACATAATTAGCTCAGAGCTGTTTTCTTAAGCATTTGTATTGTGATGTCATACATTTTAATATGTAGAGATGAGAGTTATGTGTGTGATTTATCTAGAAGCTAATTCATGTTTGAGTCTATGATGTTAAATACAATTGCTGTCACACAGTGTTGTAGTTATTTCCTCACAAATCAGTAACACTCTAAGGCAATATGATATTTGATAACACTTTATATTAAGGTACACAAATTCACCATCAACTACTTGTTAATTAACATGAATATTAGCAGTTTATTGGCTCTTTATTAGTCATTATAAAACACTTATTAATGCCTTATTCTACAAGTAATAGGCCATTAGTTGAGAGTTGCTCCTCCATAACGCTCTAATTCAGGGGTGCCCACACTTTTTCAGCTTGGGAGCTACTTTTAAAATGACCAAGTCCAAATGATCTACCTACAGTCTGTGTTGCAGGGGGGGGGGGGCAGGGGGTGCTAGAGGAATAGCGCTTCAGATGAGGAGGTGAGGCCCCCTCATAACTGCATGAACCCGTATGGCTAAATACAACTCAGTACATTTTTGGTAATTTGTATACCCTTTCTTTAGTCGAATTGTATAAATTGGAAGGCTAACTAGGTAATCAGCTCGTGCTGAGCCTGGACCCAGCACATATCAGTAAGAATTTGTTGTGTTTTGTACACACACATCCTTATCAGGCTTCGGAGACTGCAGATGCTTTCTTGAAGGGAGGGGAGGTGGTTGACCAGGGGGGGGAGGTGGTTGACGTAGGCGCGGTGATGAAGACGGGGGAGATGGTGCGCATCTCTGCTTCGGTGATTTTGGTGGGCGTCGTTGAGGGGCGGGGGTAAAGGACATGCTGCCAACCCTGCGTGTCGCCGTCATGCGGTCATTGAACTCCAGGGGGGTGGGCGAGGGTGAGAGGGTGAGCGGAGAGTAGAGAGAGCTGGGGGATGAATGAAGAGTATCCTCAAAGGCGTTGACAGGGGGGGTGACGGGCAGTGGAGACTCCTCCATTTGTGTCATAGGTCTCCCATAATCAGAACATTCCTCAGGCGGGTGCAGTGATACTTCTTCAGGGTTTTCTGCACGATGTGTTGTGTCTTTCTGCTGTTTTGATTCCTTGGCAGAGGGAATAGATTGATGACGCAGGCAGTTGAATATGTTAGAGATAAACAATTTCACTCCTGACTTGTTCAGACAAACTCCATTTGCCTTAAAAAGATGTCTGCGGTCCCAGAAAAAGTTAAAATTGTCAATAAAATGAACAGAATGGTCAGTACAGGCCGTTGAAAGCCAGGTGTTCAGTGCAAACAATCTGCTGAATCTCTCCACTCCTCTTCTGACTGGCGGTAGAGGGCCACTGATGAACACCTCTGCATTTAGAGAGCTGACAGTTTCCAACAAACATTTAAAGTCTTCTTTCAGCATTTCTGACTGTTGTTTCACAACATCATTTGTTTCAATGTGCAGTACCACATTCTTCACAGTCGGATGTTCAGCCCCAATATGCAGGATCTTCTCAGCCAAGTCAGAGACCACATCCTTGGGAAAACAGAGTACTTTGGTGTTGTTCTTACTACACAGACATTTTACATCTCTTACAGCAGAGTCACCCACAATCAGATTTTCAGGCCCAGTCGTTAGCTTTCCCTCTAGCCTTTTACTTTTGGAGTAGCTATTGGTCCTTACCCTGCTGTGTGAAGAGGACAGGGTTATCCAGGTCATCAGAAAGAGATCTCCGGTTCTCGGTCAGCGGAGCGTATCTGTTCTGGATTGGCACACTTGGTGGTTTAGGAGGATTGTTTGTAGTTCTCCCTTTAGCAGCTGTCCACGGCTGTTTCCTAGTATGAATAGGGGTTGAAGAGGCGCTCTTCCTGAGTGATAACAATGCAGGCCAGCCGGTCGCATCACAGATTTCAGAGCGCTGGGCTCTGCCTGTTATCCGTCCTCCCAAATCCCATGGAAATGATTTACTCTTAGGCTTTGCACCCAGAGAGTTCCAGGGAGGACTACCACTTGTAGATTTATTACCCGGTACACAGCCCTCCTGTTCCTTGGAATCCTTGTAGCTGCTAACTAGCTGTGAGTTAGCATACCCTTTTCCATTATTTTGCAACACTGGTAAAGTTGTGTCATTCCCACGACATAGTCCATTCACTTCCACGTTAACTTCTGTTTAGAGTCGGAGAGGTCCTGATAATTTATTCCGGTAAATTACTCTGACCTACTAATTGACCTGACCGAAGTTATTGAGTCTATGTAAGGTTGCTGCTTGGCTCAGATCCACCAACGTCAGCAAGATCTCACCTCTATAACTCCCCGAAGAACCTAGGTTCAATTAACTGCTGTTTCAATTCAGACAACTCTTTTTTAATCTGTTTAAGGGATCCCGAAGGATTTTGATATCAGTAAATGGAGTGTGCTCCTACCTAAGTGTGTGTGGCAGGGTGCAGTCTTACATTTTAAGCAGGAGAGGAGAGCACAGGTTGTCTTTTTAAGTTATCCCAGTCCAAAAGGTGGGATCAGTTTATTTGAAGAAAAATAGGTCCAAACTAATACAGGGTTTTTACCTTTTAACACATTATAATCATATGCAACATATCATGCTGGGGTTATATTTTTATCTAAAACCTTAATTCATATTTCTCATCTATCCAAGATCTAAAATAAAGCCATTAGTTATAAGATTCCCGTACGTCCTATTAACGTCTTCCGGGATAGATCTAAATAAAGCTATTAGTTCTAAGATTCCTGTACGTACTAATAACGCCTTCCAGGATAGATCTAAATAAAGCTATTAGTTCTAAGATTCCTGTACGTACTAATAACGCCTTCCAGGATAGATCTAAATAAAGCTATTAGTTCTAAGATTCCTGTACGTACTAATAACGCCTTCCAGGATAGATCTAAATAAAGCTATTAGTTCTAAGATTCCTGTACGTACTAATAACGCCTTCCAGGATAGATCTAAATAAAGCTATTAGTTCTAAGATTCCTGTACGTACTAATAACGCCTTCCAGGATAACCTTACCGAGAGCCATTTTACCCAGCCCTGAAGGACAGAGCCTACCCGGAAAGAGTATACCAGGGGTTTCCCCCCCTCTCTCTCGCTCTCTCAAAAAACCAGTCTCTTTATGCTCAAAAAACCGGATCGAAACCCCAAAAAACACCTCCTCTATCCCCAACCAACATCCTCCATTGGCCATGGCCTAAGACACACCTTCCCATGTTTGTGTAAAAAGGACATGACCCCTGTAGGACTTGAAAAATATTATTCTCAGCTATGACATAACCATTTTTGAGGCCTCAATGTGTTTCTCGTTTAAGGCAGGAGCCCCCCTCCCTGTGATCTGCTGTGAGAAAAAAGGGGAAGAAACTGCCCTCTTCCTTATCAGTGACACCCATAAATCATAGACCTTACACACTCAACCTAAACAAACCGTTTTGTTTATGCTGTAAATATAGAAAAACCCAAAATATGAAGCATTCTCATTAAGGGTTCATACAAGAATATAATTGATCATATATGATTTATAATTAACTTTCGTTTTAAGTATTCACTTCATATATGATTTATAATTAACTTTCGTTTTAAGTATTCACTTCATATGAAGCTCTCAACACCCTCTTTTTAAAACGCAAAGTTATCAAACAGCACCAGATAAAATCGTAAAAACACATACATATTACATCCGTAAAACTTCAAGCATCAATATCATGAAAAGTTCTTCAGTATGTGTAATCAGAACGACCTTTTGATGAACCTGGTGTGAAGAACACGAAAACATAGTACCTCACTGGAATGTTCTCGTTATCACAGGTCAGGCACCCGAGTAAAAAGAGTCATGATGATCATAGATTTGTGCGCACCCCCACTCGGTCTGGCATTTGCAGGAGCGAGGGGCCCATCTGTTGTTCCAGTGTAGACTCCTAAATCCATGTTGCTATCTGATGTAAATCCTTGACCCTGACCATGGAGGGGTTGAGGTTCCTCCCTGGATGACACCTCCAAACGAAAGACCAGATAAATCGGTCGACATTTGTTATGGATTTTTTAGACCTCGTCAATAATCGGTCATGACTTTGTGACAAGGTCAATGAGGCCCCACACAATGATAGCACAAACGAGGAACCAGAGGCATATGAAACAGCTTAGCTGGCACTCGCTCATGACATCCTGTGTGTGCAGTGTGAGATTAGGTGTATGTGGTGCCAGTGTGGTGCTGGTGGTACTTGTTGTCGTCTGTTTCTACCGTCTCTCCTGGCCTATGACTACGACCTTGCAGTGGCTGACATGGACCCACGTGGCTCTCTCGGTGACCTTGACCGCCGTCTGGGTGATGAGGAGCACCTGGTAGGGACCTTGCCAATGGTTGGATTTCCAGCTCTTTCTCCGGAAGTCCTTGACCAGCACGAAGTCGCCGGGTTGGAGATGGTGAAGTGGACCAATAGCAGGGGTTAGGTAGGGTTGCTGCTACCTGGCGTCTGATATCTGACCATGCAGTTATCAGGTAGTCGTCATCCTTTTGGGGAAATCCACTGCGATCTGAGTGGCTCAGCGGGTAGAGATGCAGCCTGTCCCACAGAGCTGGAAGAAACTTCATCCTCCACAGGGGTACAGGTGACTCAGCCGCTGATCCATGCTGCACAGGTTTCCTGGGTCCAGGACTTGGCTTCACTTGAGGCACTGTGACTGAAGTTTCCCCGCTAGGCAGGTTCAAATCCTCTTGGTAGATTGCTGAGGTATTAATCTCAACAATATAGCTAAAATCAAGTTTAAATCATTTCTCTGATTCATAAAAAGTTGTTTCAGTTCAAATAAAACTTCCCCAAGGGTTTTCTCAAGGGGGTCATGTATTCCATATTGCTCTGGAATTTCTATATACAGCAAGGTGATTGTTTCTCCTCTTACTCAGTTGGCCTCTAACGGCAGAAAGCACTGGGCCATAATCTACTCTTATCAGTTTAACGACCTGACAGCCCTACACCTTCATGCTGTGTGAGAACCAGCAAAAAAGAAGGAAAGATGTGCTCAAAAAATCAAATTTAAATGAATACTCTTTTTAGGGTGTAAGCGTATATCAATTAAAAATAACTGAAAAGAAAACTAATAGTGTAAAGTAGGGGTGTAACGGTTCACAGAAGTCACGGTTCGGTTCGTACCTCGGTTTGGGGGTCACGGTTCGGTACGGTTTCGGTACAACAAGGAAAAGAAAAGAAAAGTCCCAAATGCATAATTTTTTTTTGCTGTTATTTATTTTTAACAGTCGTGCAAGTTTTGTTATGAAAATAAGGAACTCTAACATTTGGAATCATTAACTGTATTATACAGTTAAAAACACAAACAGTAACACAGACACACTCAGATGGCCATATTATTTATAATGGCTGATGTCAAACAAAAAGGTTAAATAAGCTGTACAACTAAAAAGAATGTCTTGAAAATATTAAAATAAATAATAAGAAAGTGTTTCAATCACAATCAATAAAAGGCAATACAGAACTGTATAACATCTCCTGATGTCAAAATATAAAATAAATACAATAATATAAAACAAAATAAAATCTACCTTTAGGAGCAATGTCTAACATGTGTAATTAACTTGTGAGTGTGTGAGGCCATTATGCCTAAATAAAGGTACTCAAGCTTTACTCTATTTTCAAGTTGTTCTTCAAAAAGATGAGTTTGTCTACGTTGTCAGTAGTGAGGGCAGATCTGTTGGCGGTAACTATGTCACCTGCCGTCGAGAAAACCCTCTCGCTGGGGACTGAGTCAGACTCGGATGTGATTGAGCATGTTTGACATGTTACCACTAGCATACCGCACCGCTGTCGAACAACGCCGACACACCGTCCTCGTCCGATCCACAACTCGCACCCCATCATTGTTGTAGTCCACAGGGAACCCGAAATGTTCCCACACACCTGATTTAAAAGAAGCAGGTGGGTTCTAGCTCCTGTGTGTTGTGTGAACTCGCCATAGCTAACTGTTCTTCTTCATATATTGTGATCGTTTTGTTGTGTTTTGTTCTTGTTCTTCATTTGTTATTTACGGGCGGCTGGCTTTTAGGCGCAATGCCGCCCCCTGGATTATATATAGTGTAATACTGCCCTGAGTGACAGACTTTTTTCCCACTCGTAAAAAAAGGCGTATTCGCCGTGTGACTGCATGTGCCGAACCGTGACGTCCGAACCGTGACGGTACGGGACGAATACAGATACCGTTACACCCCTAGTGTAAAGTTAAAAAACAATGAGAAAAATAATATAAAGGTTATTTTCCATTTCCTCTTTTGCTCTATAGAATATCCCTTGGTACAGAATTCACCAAGACAAATTATAACTTATTGCGGGAAGATCCCACAAAAAGCCATCCTCTCCTGTGGAAGAAAACACATTAACTGCCACGTGTGTGTGCAAAACATGTCATGTGATGTGAGACTGATAGCATCAACAGTGGATGGGTAGGCCGCAGTCATATTCCTATCTGGATTCTAAACTCAGTTGGCTTGGGTGAACCGGTCCTCTCTTCTGGAGTGAAACTAACTTCCCAGAGATTGACTTCACTGTATCCAACCCTTCTGATTTAGTTTTAAGCTAACCCTTCTCTGGACTTTGCCCCTTTCTGGTCACCCATACACGATTTCTGAATTAAACGGAAAAGGTGTGATAGTTAGATATGACCTGACCTTTGCCCTAGGTAGCTTTTCCATACATATAGGAATATATTCAGCTTTGTCAAATTGATTGGAATGTCCCAATTTGTTTTACAGTTTTTTATACTCCACTCTTTGGCTCTAACGCCTGATACTTCTATGGTAAAGACCAGATAGGTGTGATTCCCTTTATCCTGCAAGGGTGACAAAAACTTTCTCATCTTTAAAGTGAGTGACATTATCCATTCCTACTTCTCTCAGTTTTAGGAAAAATACTTATATGTTCCGCCATTTCAGCAGACACTGTGTTCCAGTTGCTCTGGTCAGAGGATAAACATGTTTATGACTCCCTCCATTTTTCAAAGGTCACAAGGAAATACTTATTCCCACTGGGAGTGCAGGTCAGAAAAGGACCTGCTATGTCAGCACTAAAAATGGTTAGTGGTTCTTCCTCTATTATTTTAAGATGCTCAGGATGAACTTTCTTAAACCCATCCACCTCTACACATTGAAGACATGTTGACCATGTGTGTTGTAGGTGCAATCGCAGTTTTGGTAAGAGGATTTTATTGTGGAGACAATATTTCCTCATCTGAAATAGGCCCACATGGCCTAAACTGCTGTGTAATTCACGCACAACCTAAGGAGCTTCTTCAGGTGGTACGTGAATGCTTCCACCCTTTTTCCATATTCTAGGGAATATGGCAGTCAGGTGGTTAACTCGTCCCGTGCTTTAAGCAAGGTCAAACTTCTCTATTACCCTGATAGTTAAATTATATCTTATCTGTATGGCTACGGACATGATTCCATTCTACATGCCTGCCTTTAACTCTGCAATAAGACCCTCAATAGATGGGCAGGTGTCAGCGCTTCACCTTTCACATTTTTGAACTGCCTTTGTTCCCAATTATTAAGCTCTTCTTTTAACCGCTTTTTAACAATAATTACTATCAGTAATAATACGGATGTGTGTTATTTTACCTTTTTTAGCAAAAAGAAGTCCCTCAACAAATGGCCTTTTCCTCAGCAGGCTGTACCTGGTATTGCACCCTTTTGCTTGCAAAGTACTTCACCTGAATTCGTTTTTATTATAAAGGCCCAAGTGGCTGCTTGGTCACCTTTTCGCAAACTCCCCTCTGTCAACAGTGTTATCTTTGGAGCAGCAGTTTCCTGTAAAGGTGTCATTATTTTCCTTTGTGGCTTACTTCCTGAGGTCCTCTACACACCACATCTGGATCAGACATCATCATCTTCCATTTTCTCCATCTACTCATCATTGCTTTTGCTCCCTGAACAGTTTGTTTAGTAGCTTCAGATATTGAAAAATAAAGAGTGTATATGCACATTTTGGTACCTTGAGACATTTCCCTCAGGGCTGGATACATTTGTAATGCAAGTGCAAGATGCTTCTCTTCAGGAGAGAATTCTTCCTCTGTTCCTGATCAAGTCATGGACATGAATAACACAGATTTTCTATCACCCTGGTTCCTTATCTCCACACTTCCTCCTAAATCATTCGTGGCTAGATGAACTTCCCAAGTTTTCTTCTTATTTCGCATTGTTAGTTTCTGAGAATGGGTCTCAACATACTCATTTGGTTTTTGATATTGTTCTGGTGTTAAGATAATTTTTTGAATCTCCCTCTTTTCTTAACAACTGGAGCTATGTCTATTTTAGATCCGACTTGGTTAAGAGTTGATTTGTTCTTTGGTGAGAGGAACACTATTTCCCTTGTGCTGGGGTGGGGGATGCTTTGGGAGAGTTCCTTAAAATCTCCAGATCTTCCTCTGTGCTGAGGCCATACAACTTTTAATGGTCTTTCGCGGTCTGCTCAAATGTTCTTCCCCTCCAGAGGTCACGCCTGTCTTTGACCCCGTGTGCTGCGTGTTTTTGCAGCACCTCAGGAGCAGAGAAAAATATTTTTTTCCAAAAGTGTATTCTCCTTCATGAGCAAAATAGCACCACATTTAACTCTCTGACAGGAAACGTATTTTGGTCGCGGTACGCCCGTGGGTCTGGGCTAAGCTGACATGGGCGGGCAGAAGCTCCGGATTTTGCTTCTGTGTATCCCCCCTGTGTGGTTGGCTCCGAGTCATTAAAAACTGCGTTCTAACCTCGTCCGCCATTTATTTATTTTTAATTGTTTGTTTTAAAAAACAACACAAAAATGTATTAAAGGGTTCAAGTTCACTCTTTTATACACATGCAAGTTCCTAGGCTTTACTCCCGCCGGGTGATCAGTCCGACTATACCGTCACTTGGTTCTAGGTTCTCTTTCTGGATTCAGCTAGTACATGCGGGTAACTCAGCTAAGAGTGTTATGTACCGAGCTTCGAATTTTTTCAACAGCATAGGGACCTTTAGACCTATGTTTATCTTTATTAAATCTCCTATTAACTCTTCCCCACGTTATGTTTTAATGCAAAAGTTCAAACCGCAGCTCTTTGTCAAGTCCTACCTATAAGTTTCAAAGTAATTGGACAGGTACTGAGCAGTGCTCCTACGGCGGACTTCACTATAGCCACCTAAACCTGTGTTAAAGGGACCACAGGGGCTTCTCAATTTGGCTAGGGGAAGAAGAACCTACTTTAGCTTCTTTAACAGACAGCAATATCCGATATAATATAACCCTCAGTCCGGTGCAATAGTATTAACTTAAATTACTACACTTTTAGGTTTAATTATATATTCTAGGATTTGGGGTAGGTATTTTAACAAGACTTTCAGCCTGTATTTCGCTGATTTGTACTCATCGACTTTTTTCACTAGGTCGTTTTGGTTCT
This sequence comes from Gymnodraco acuticeps, assembly GCF_902827175.1. NCBI lineage: Eukaryota > Metazoa > Chordata > Actinopteri > Perciformes > Bathydraconidae > Gymnodraco > Gymnodraco acuticeps. Next base: position 356,381 of record NW_022992140.1, on the reverse strand, counting down.
TGTATTTTGACTCTGTAAAAATATTACTTTTCACAGAGCCCCACGTTGGGCGCCATGTTTAGAGTCGGAGAGGTCCTGATAATTTATTCCGGTAAATTACTCTGACCTACTAATTGACCTTTCCGAAGTTATTGAGTCTATGTAAGTTTGCTGCTTCAGATCCACCAACGTCAGCAAGATCTCACCTCTTCCTAACCCCCCGAAGAACCAGGTTCAACTAACTGCTGTTTCAATTCAGACAACTCTTTTTTAATCTGTTTAAGGGATCCCGAAGGATTTTGATATCAGTAAATGGAGTGTGCTCCTACCTAAGTGTGTGTGGCAGGGTGCAGTCTTACCTTTGAAGCAGGAGAGGAGGGCACAGGTGTCTTTTAAATTATCCCAATCCAACAGGTGGGATTCAGTTTATTTGAAGAAAAATAGGTCCAAACTAATACAGGGTTTTTACCTTCTCTCTTTACAACATTATAATCATACTAAAAACCTGGTGCTGTGATCATGTTCAAATATGAAACTTTAATTCACAGTCTTACATTTATTACCAAAATGTTTTAATTTCAACTGCCCAATTCAGTTGTGACATTTTAAAATTCTCCCGATAGAATTTAGAGGTATTTCCTCGTAAAAAGACCGGTGACAATAAAAAGCGCATTCAACTTTTCATTCACCAAATCAATTCACATCAGTTTCATACCTTTTTTCCGACACAGACGGCGGGTATAACATTCAAAAACACATTCCTATCCGTCAAGTTTTCGGAGGAAGGTCCTCACAGGTCACGGGTTATAATATTCATACACTTTTTCCGACACAGACGGCGGATTAACCTTTCAAAAACACATTCCTATCCGCCAAGGTTTCGGAGGAAGATTTCCTCACAGGTCGCGGGTTATAATATTCACAAACACATCTCTCATCAAATCATTCCACTCAGCCAACAACCAAGAAATTCACTCAGCATTCAAACCAAATTCACTCAGCATTTCAACCAACAAATTCAAGAGATAGTTACCAAGTTTGAGAGAACCTTTACCGAGAGCTATTAACCCAGCTCTGAAGCACAAAGCCTACCGGGAGAGAGTCTACCAGGGGAAAGCCCCCTCTCTCTCGCGCTCTCTCAAAAAACCAGTCTCTTTACGCAAAAAAAACTGGATCGAAACCCCAAAAAACAAACTCCTCCTCTACACCCAATTTTTTGGAAAACTGCGCATGCCCTCTAATGTACAAGGCTAAACATGACCCGACATGTTCCATAGCTTTATGACATAAGACACACCTTCTCATGTTAGTGTGAAAAGGACATGAACTCTCTTTGGCCTTTAATGTGTTTCTCCTTAAGCCTGGAGCCCCCTCCCTGTGGACTGCTGCCAGAGGAGAGGGAGGAAAACGGCCTACTCTCTTCAGAGACACCCATAACTCATAGGCCTTACATACTCAACCTAAACAAACCACTTTGTTTTGTTTATACTGTAACTATAGAAAAACCTAAAATATGAAGCATTTTCATTGTGGGTTATACAAGAATATAATTGATTATATTTGATTATAACTAACTTTCGTTTTTAAGTATTAAACATACTATGAAAACTCACAACACCCTCTTTTCAAAACGCAAAGTTATCAAAATAGCAACAGAAAAAATTATAAGCATACATACATATTCAAAAACCGTCAAGAAGCATTCTCATTATGGGTTTATATAAGAATATGATTTGTAATTAACTTTCGTTTTTTAAGTATTCACTTCATACCATGATCTCAATTAACTTTCGTTTTAAGTATTCACTTCATATGAAAATCTCAACAAGGGTGACTGCATCAGTTTGCTCACATGCTGGATCTTGTAGAGGATGTCATACCATATGGTTGTGCAAATGATAAAACGGTAAGATCCAATCTCCTCAGCTAATGACTGGGCTTCAACTCTCACCACAGGGTCTGCAGTTGTTTCCCTCACCTCCAGAAGAGCCTCTCTGATTTGCCCAGCCTGGTACATTACTGCCTCAACGCTTTTTATCCTGCTTTCCCATCTGGTCTCTGACCACGATTTCAGGGTTGTTTTGACATGTTTCAGCAGGATGTCCCATCTATGCGTGGAGGCAGAGAAGAGTTTGTACAACTTTGTTAAATAGCCAAAGTAGCCTATAGCATCTGGTGAGCTCTTTGCAGCATCAGCTACCACCAGATTTAAGGTGTGAGCACCACAAGGGACAAAAAAAGCTCTTGGGTTCTGCTGAAGCAACCTAGCCTGAACACCTTTATTCTTACCCTTCATGTTGGCACCGTTGTCATACGACTGTCCTCTGCAGTCCTCAAAGGGGATGTTAAGTTCCTCCAGCCTTTTGAGAATGAGCAATGTCAAACTTTCCCCTGTTGACTGCTCTGCCACAAGAAAGCCCAGGAAATGTTCTTTAACCTGTGGTTTGTCTTCTAGCGATACTATCCTGACAATAACAGAGAGTTGTTCTTTATGACTCAGATCAGGAGTGCAATCCAAAATGATGGAGAAATACTTACACGTTTTTATCTCTTCCACAATTGTGTCCAGTATTTTAGAGCTTATTGAGTCAATCAGTTCATTTTGAATTATTTTGCCCATATAATGTGTGTGACTGCCAGCTCCACTTGCCACCCTACCAACATGCTGCTTTATGACTGGATCGAATTTGGCCATAAGCTCCACTTCTTTTAAAAAGTTGCCATTGTCTGGTTGGTTTAATGTGTCTGTGGACCCCCCTCAGAGCCAGGTTTCTCTCTGCTAAGGACTGAATTATTGCCACGAATCGGGTGAGAACGTCGCGCCACCTATTTCTCTCAGCCTGAGCAAGGGCCATCTCTTGCATATCTATTGTAAGCCCCCTGGCAAGACGGACGTCTAACTCCTTCCATGTTGCCATGTTTGTGTTGTGCTCCTTGCTTTCTTCATGTACCTTGAGCAAGTGACTTGCATTTTTCCAGTCCTTTAGTCCTTCCCTATTGAGTATGTAATTTCTCTGTGAAAACATTTTGCAGCAGAAGCAGTGCAAGCTATCATTCTTTTTTGAATACATCAACCAGCTTCTTTTGATTTTTTCTCCGTTGATTAAGACTCTGTTAAAATAGTCTTGCTGACACCTTCTCCCGTCTTTTTGTTTGGGAAAGATAAAACTAGGTTTCATTTGATATGGTCCACTCTGAACAAACTCTGTCCTGTCATTATCAGTAAGAACAGATGGCCAGTCGGCAGGTTCTATTGGTGAAGCCTTTATCCCTGATGCTGTATAACTTGGCTCTGCTGAGGTGGAGGGGACAGGAGCGCTTGATGCTGTATCACTTGGCTCTGCTGAGGTGGAGGAGACAGGAGCGCTTGATGCTGTATCACTGGGCTCTGCTGAGGTGGAGGGGACAGGAGCGCTTGATGCTGTATCACTGGGCTCTGCTGAGGTGGAGGGGACAGGAGCGCTTGATGCTGTATCACTGGGCTCTGCTGAGGTGGAAGGGACAGGAGCGCTTGATGCTGCAGGGCTGGGCTCTGCTGAGGTGGTATGAGGCCCAAACAATTTCAATAGTGCATCTGGAGAGAGAAGAGAAGTATATGTGACCATCAAGAGATGCATTATATTTGCTAGACCAAATTATATTATAGAAATCAGAAAACAGGAGCAGCTCACAAAATAATTAGAATATCATGGAATATATTGCCTCCATGTAGAATTGATGCATTTATCTCTGCAAAAGGAGCCCCGAGCAAGTACTGAGTACATATTTGAATAAACTTTTCAGAAGATCGAAATATCTGTATTATAAATCCTTATCTAATATTATACTAGATAAAGGATTATTGATTTTCATGATCTGTAAACTGTAATAATCACAATTAAAACAAAAAAGGTTTGAAATATTTCACTTCATGCATAATGAATCTAGAATATATGATTAATTTGTTTTAAGGAGATAAGGTATATTTATACATTTTATTTTTCAAAATACCAAACAGATCATTTTTTAGCCATGCCTCGTTTCGCTCATTTTCGCTCTTTTCCAAGCCTGTCTTTGAAAATTCTGAGCAGCAGCTGACCACGCCCCCCTGCAGAAGAGCGGGGCATGCGCCGGCGAGAGTCACGTTACCATGCTTTCTGTGATTACGAGTGTGGAATAAACATGTCATCTCAAAGCAATGCATGTGTTCAAGCATATTATCAATTTGATCCAGAGACTGACCCTGAAGCAGCGGAGGTTTTGGTGGAGGTGCAAAGATCTCGGTTGCAGCAGGACGTTTCTGAATGGTTAGTTGACAAGCTGTTGTTCCTATTTATTTTACTCTGTTACGATGCTTGCTACTTATTCCGTTCATATTTTGGCTAATTAGCAAGAATGCTATGTGTACAGTTTATAACTTAGAGCTTGTAACGCAAAAACAGCGATACATATATATATTTATAAAGGGAGACATTCATATTTTCAGCATATATACAATGGCCTCATTGCGTTTATTAATAGTTTACAGTCCTTTTCTTCCAACATCGTGCAACAACCGTTGGAAAGTTCAATAACTTAGGGTGATAAAAAGTATAACTCCAACAACACCTCAGTTCAACCCGGAGAGACGTGATGTAAGAATTACATATTTATTGTTTACACGTCATATGAATGAAATGATTGCCATGATAGTACAACAGGAGAATGTAATGGTGTTTGGCGATTAGGCCCCCGGTTTGCAGGATAATCATTCAGGAGGGAAAGCACCGCTCCGATGAAATCCCCGGGGTCTAGACACTGGTGGTGGTGATGAGTAGGTGAGACCAGTCTGAAGGAGGAAGGTTTAGCTTTGTCCTGAAGGAGACGGGAGGCGAGAGGGGTGGAGGCGGGTTGCGTGTGATCATCTGCAATGACAACTGACAGGGAGGAAGAGCAGGTATTTAAGGCATTTAGCATGTGCAGCGATTGGCTGCTGAGGCATGACGCCCTCATATTTAATGAGGGGGGAAGGGAGCCATAGAGTGACGTGTGAGTGACTCGAGTTAGGTCTTCCTTATTGAACTTGCGCTAAAGCTTTCATTTCAACCCGGAGAGACGTGATGTAAGAATTACATATTTATTGTTTACACGTCATATGAATGAAATGATTGCCATGATAGTACAACAGGAGAATGTAATGGTGTTTGGCGATTAGGCCCCCGGTTTGCAGGATAATCATTCAGGAGGGAAAGCACCGCTCCGATGAAATCCCCAAAACCAGTGAAGTATGAATACTGAGATGAACTGAGTTGCTTACCTTGTGGGGTGACTGGTGATCTGGGGAGGAGAGATAATAGATTAACACGTATATGAGCGACACTGTGCCGGAATCACTGCCGGAGCTTACTGGTCATGCTGAGACTCTGACTGCCGAAATCAGTGCCGGTCTTATCTGAAAACGACCTGCGGGTCGCATGCCTGGCCAGCAGGGCTTGACTACGCCGAGGAGCGAGCGGTTTCGTTTTGTAACGGTGGCCCAACGTCCACGACACCGAAGTGTACGGTAGCCTTCCGCTACGACACCGAAGTGTACGGTGGCCTTCCGCCACGCCTGACTTCGCAGGCTATATATATATATTTCTCTTTATTCTTTTTCCTTTGTTTTGTAACTGACACCGAAGTGTACGGTGGCCTTCCGCCACGCCTGACTTCGCAGGCTATATATATATATATATATATATATATATATATATATTTCTCTTTATTCTTTTTCCTTTGTTTTGTAACTGACACCGAAGTGTACGGTGGCCTTCCGCCACGCCTGACTTCGCAGGCTATATATATATATATTTTTCTTTATTTCTTTTTCTCTTGTTTTGTAACTGACACCGAAGTGTACGGTGGCCTTCCGCCACGCCTGACTTCGCAGGTTATATATATATATATATATGTATCTTTTTTTCTTTACTCTTTGTTTTGTAACTGACACCGAAGTGTACGGTAGCCTTCCGCTACGACACCGAAGTGTACGGTGGCCTTCCGCCACGCCTGACTTCGCAGGCTATATATATATTTTTTCTTTACTCTTCATTTCTTTTCCTTTGTTTTGTAACTGGCACCGAAGTGTACGGTGGCCTTCCGCCACGCCTGACTTCGCAGGCTATATATATATATATCTTTACTCTTTCTTTATTTCCTTTGTTTTGTAACTGACACCAGAGTGTACGGTGGCCCGAGTCCACGCGGACTGCAGGAAATACATTTTACACTGATGCGTTTGAGCAAGGCCTGGGAATGAAATACCTGTGTGCCGGAGATGAAGCCCATTACCTGTAGTTGCGGCGTGAGACGAGACATTATTCCCTGTGGGCGGGGCCCGCGGAATTAGGACAGGAATGCAGTTTTGAATATCGGGAACCTTAGTGAGACATGTATACTTGTGAATGTGTTTGAGCCACCACCAGTTATATGTATAACTACCATAGTTGTTAGGGTCTGAGAGATCTTTGGGAAGCCCGTACGGCGCTGATGTCCGGACGAATGAAGGTTGTGAAGGCGGAGGAGGACCACCGTCCTAGTTGTTGTAGGGATGAGGTAGAGAGACCTTGATTAGCAGCAGAGGTGGCTACACCTATCCTGAAGGAATGCCCGGGTATGATATGGGTGATAGGCTGGATTTAGTGAGAACTTGCTTGGGTAGAAATTGACGGGGCCATGACCCTGCGAACCACTCTCCCTGGAAGAAACCCCCCAAAACCCATGGATGGGCGGCATCCGTGAAGACCTCATTGAGTCAGAGGAACGCACGAGGCCATCGTAAATAAAGTAATTCCGTTCCAGTGGGCGAGCAGGAGGGACCAGAACCGAAGGTCTGAACGGCAGCCTTCGTCTAAGAAAACGCAGTCATGGAGGTTGTCGACCGCTGATGCTGCGTCCAGGAGGCGGGAGATGAACGAGCGCCCCTGGGGGATGACGTGCATGGCGAAGTTGAGGTGTCCGAGAAGGGAGAGCAACTGTTGTTTTGTGATAACTTGTTGCTCGCAGTATGACTTGGTGATGTCCTGGATGCGCTGCGATTTGTCGGAGGGGAGAGACGCCTTCATGTCTATGGAGTCGAGGATGATGCCTAAGAACTCTAAGCGTGTGACGGGACCTAACGTTTTCTCTTTGGAGAGAGGGACACCTCACTCCTGGAGCAGTGTTTAAGCTTGGCCAGTGAGATCCCTGAGCTGTCCTGTGGCGGGTTTATGGGGAGGAAGTCGTCCGGTAGGTGAAGGACGGAGGGGATTCTGACGATGTTCAGCAGGATCCAATGGAGCGCTTCCGAGAAGGAATTGAAGATGCAGGGGCTGCTTCTGCACCCGAAGGTCGTGCGAACGCGAAGATAGAGTTTGGATTCCCACTTAATACCGAACAAGTTCCACTGAGACGGATGAATGGGGATGATTTGAAGGCATCGGTAATGTCCGCTTTGGAGAGCCGAGCTCCGTGCCCTGTGAACTTGATCATCTTTATTGCATTATCCACTGAGGCATGGTGAAGGGAGAACTGATCTGGAGGGATGATGCTATTGACGCTGCAGAATGGGCCGGAGCAGGGAGCGGACAGATCGAAAATCAGCCTTTTATTTACGTGTGGCTATTCCGATGGGATTTGAACGGAACACTGAGAAGGGGGAGGAGCTAAAAGGACCGATTATATATCCTTTGAGAAGTTCTTTGTCGATGAGCTGGGAAACTATGTTGGGTTCTTTAGCGGCTGTAAGTTTCTTGCTACGAAAGTCACTGTGGGAGATGGGAGGGCTCCTACCCTGAAGCCTTGGGAGAGCCCTGACGGGAGATAGTCAACGAACACGGAATCTGTAGATAGCGCAGCTGCTAGCTGAGGGATGTTAATGGGAGTGGAGGGGTGATATTCCAGAATGTTTTTTTTTTTTTTTTGTTTCTGGCGCAGAGCCACTGTGACGGCCCGTCCACACGGTGGCGTGCGTTACAGATTCCGACGCTTCTGCCCATTCACTTTGAATGGGGTGACGTCACTTTTAGTAGAACTGTATTTTTGGGAAGCGACGTGGAGCGTTTGCTGGCGTTGCTCGCTTCAAAAAGTTGAGCAATGTTCAACTTTTGGCGCCTCGGCAGAAGCGTCAGCCAATGAAGTCCCGTTTATGCAAATCTGCCGGTACAAGCGCTAGCCAATCAGACCGCGTGTATGTTGGGAGAGACTACGCAGGTAATTCCTCATATTCCAAAAATGTGAGGGAAAATTCATTATAGCGGTAGTGAATCACCCGGTGCTGTATGATCAGTCTCTGTTCATCTACCGGGATACAAACCAGAGGAGCGAGGCATGGAGGGAGGAGGCAGGGACAGTGGGTGAAACTGGTAGGTTTTCACCTGTTGGGGATTTTTTTTCCTTTCCAGTTTACTTAGTTTTAACATTGCTATTGCTTTGTGTGTCGGGGGCAAGAGATTCATGTGATTGGTTGTTGCTGCTGTGCGGACCGTAGCGTAGGCAGAAATGTACTTTAGGGTGGGCCTGTAAAAATATAGGGTGGGCCAGATTTTCTTCTGCGCATCGGAAACTAACCACGATCCCGCCGGTACCGGTGGCAGATTACTTTTAGAATACTTCCTTTCCTCTTCTTTTTCTTCTTTCCTCCTCTTCTTTTTATCTTTTCTCCTTTTCCTCTTCTTTCTATCTTTTCCTTTCTTCTTTCTCTTTAGAATACTTTCTTTTCCATAACAGATGGGTATGTTTTGGTGAACGGGAGACACGTATTTTACTGTTTTAATGGCTTATGAAGAGCACGAACACGACATTTTAGTGTCATTCTTGACAGCTCTCTCATCTGCACCGCACATAAAAAAGAAAAACTCACCCAGACTGCATTCTTTGTACTGTCTTAAAACCTTTCCTTGGAAAAGTGTATGCATTGTAAGGTGTCCTTGGGTGCTTTGAAAGGCGCCCCTAAATAGAATACATTATCGTTATTTATTATCTGAAACGATGTAATCACTTTTAAAACTTTTCCCAGTTACTTGCCCCATGCATTCGGCAGCAGCAGGCCATTCAGTTAGATTTGATCCCGTTATGAATGTCATAATTTCGACAATACATAAATGCTACATAAACGTTATCTTCCACGTTTTATCTAAACATCTCCGTTTCTACCTTCCAATATGTTTTGAAAGAGAACTCTCTCTCTCTCTCTCATCTGCGTGCGGGGCGGGGCCTCACGGACACGCTGCATCTCTCGCTCGCAGATACGCTGCAGCGCTGTGCACACGGTTCTGCCGGTAATGAATATTACATTGTGAGGAAACTTTCCACCAATAATTCCAATAAGTATTCACTTCAGGTTTACGAAAGTAACTGCACTCAGTTTACTCGTTTTTTCAAATGTAACGCCAGCTGAATGTACTGATTTTTTTTTTTTTTTCTTTCTTTTTCTTCCGATTACGTAACACCGTTACATGTATTCCGTTACGACCCAACCCTGTGTAAGGGTCGAGTGCAAACGTTTTCGTTAAAAACTAGTACCTGAGTGCAACGGAAGTTGAAGCTCCTGTGGCGGAGTCTTCCAGAGCCTGGAGGCGAGCATCGATAGCTATCATGGAGCTAGCCAGGGATTGCAGGGAGCCGGCCGCGCTACTCTCCATAGGGGTGTGTGACGCTCCCGGACTGGCGAGCCTGAGAAGGGGTGGATTTTTTGGAGGGGGACGGGATCCTGGAGGGCTCGACTTCCTGCCCTTTTTTTACCTCCGCGGCTGCGGCCTCGTCCTGCTCTCTGGGAAGCTGGCTGGAGCTGCTGCCCCGGACTGGGGAGCTACGCTGGAGACCTGGTCCGAGAGCTATCGCCGCTGAGAGAGAGTGAGGCCTGGGGCTGTGGGAAAGCCCTGCTGCAGGAGCCGGGCGATGAGGAAGTCTTCCTCTGTTGATAAGCCGCTGTGGGGAGCCGAACCGGGATCGGAGACTTCCAGAGAAGGTTCGTGTTCCGAATTGTCCGAGTTGGACATCTTGAGCTAGTTGTTTCTTACGGTTTTTCTCACGAGAAGCAGTATTGTATTGCAACTACCATTGCGTGTGATCATCTGCAATGACAACTGACAGGGAGGAAGAGCAGGTATTTAAGGCATTTAGCATGTGCAGCGATTGGCTGCTGAGGCATGACGCCCTCATATTTAATGAGGGGGGAAGGGAGCCATAGAGTGACGTGTGAGTGACTCGAGTTAGGTCTTCCTTATTGAACTTGCGCTAAAGCTTTCATTTGTCAGCAGTGTGTGTAGTTTCATGTGTTTTTAAAAGCTCAGTTATTGACTTCTTTCTACAGGTGTACATGTGCAAATTGCGCCACGATGCCTTCTGAACCGGAGAATGTGCTGCATGGAGATACCACAGGTAACATTGTTGATAGCTTCACTAAGTTGTCTGTTTAGAGAATGCATTTTTAACATGTCATTCAATATGTTTATCACACTAGGTGTCAAGACGGATGCAGGAACTTGAGGACTCTGTAACCTGTATGGTGGACCATCCTGGATTGGAGCCTGTGTGCCTGAATGTGTTCTCCCTGCAGAATGCATTGAATATTTACAGAGCTGAACATGGTGGACTACAGTTGAGGCAAATAGAGCAGTGAGTGGTTTGTTTCTTTTGACTGAAATTGTAAAACGAATGCTAATATTGTTCATGGAAATAAATACTGGTGTATATGGCTTTATGCAATCTTTCATTGTACATGTACTATTATATATATATATATTATTACACAGCAATGGCATAACACACCCATGTGTACGACAAAAAAAGTCCACACACAACCTTATGCTTTTGAAATCAGAATATTCTTTACCCATCCAAACATGAATAATCACGACACATTTGATATCAACTCGGAACTTTATTGTCAAAATCAACGGTTCTTTGAACCCATAAAAAAAAAACGAAATGTACTTGTATTTTGTATAAATTACACAATATTTTTTTTTAATGATTGCAGGCGTCACAGGTATCTAGCCTACAGAAGCTTTGTGAGCTGGTGCTGGGGCTTCCTTGGACGCAGGATCAGAGTGGTGATTCCGGCCTGCGTTGTCCTCAGGATTCGCAGAGAGTTTCCTGATCCGCGAAATGTGTATGTTGGGTTCAGATGGCAGCCAAATTGAACCGTGTAGCATACCCGGAGATGACCTCCTCGCTGTCAGGTCGCTCATATTGGGAACACAGGTCCTCTGGGATGGGTATCTTCAGAAGCTCCTGTGTGAATGGTGCAGGGTCCACAAAGACTTGGTCGAATATGAGGTCCATCAAGTTGGCCACGTAGCCTGTGCAATATTTAAAAAAAGCACAACAAAAAATGTGGTTTAGATATGCATGTAAAAAAACTGAAAGTTCTTTCTAATTTTTGTATTTTATATTTGTAAATAGTTGTATAATAAATATTTTAAACACTTACGGAATGTGGGGTCAGTCTTTACTGGTTTTGCTCTGCATTCTCCCTTCCTGGCCTTTGGGAACTGCAGTTTATATAGAGGGTTTCCAGTGGATGTAGTGGCTTGTGCACGCTCAGCGTTTTCATTGTAGTGCAGGGCTGCCAGGTACAGTCTTTCATTTCCGCCATGAGGAGAAAAAAAAGTAAATAATAGCAAAGAATGTACAAATTGTCACTAATTAGTAAGTAACTATGGTTTATTTTACCTGCACAACATTCCAAGAAATGGAAACACAACATTCTTTGGAGCAAAGCGCAGAATGACGGCATGGAATGACTCCAAAGATTAAGTCTGGTGGTGTGGGCTGAGTTTGGCCACAGCTTTCAAAATCCTCTTGGTTGAGAGAATTGTCTCCAGCTTGTGAAAGGTTCCTAAGAATTTGAAAATCAAAGTCATATTTGAATTGGCATGCTTTATAGATTGTGTCTGACAACATCCTGTATTCAATAGTTGTCCCTTACAAATATTTATAGAGGAGTAATGTAATATGGTTTATGAACAACATACCTGCAGCCATCCATTGGTATTGTGCAATGCGCAGTGGATGAAGGCACTTAGGGAACCATTTGGCCACTCTCTCAGGCCCGGTGGTGGAGGTTGCTGCAGTCCAGTATATGTGGTTTCTTATACTCTTCACCCACCCTCGAAGTTTTTCGCAGTCCTTCTTTTTTGCAGCCTTCTCCAGTTGCTTAGAAATCCCTAATAAATACATTTAACATGTAGTTAATATACATACAAGTTTACTCAAAATATTATTATATTATTATTATAGAAATTAACATAAATAAAAATACCTTTTTCTATGTGCCACACATCAAAGAATTGGGTGATGCTGCTTTCCCTTAGGAATTTCTGAATTTGCAGATGTCTGTCCGTGACAATACAGTCCAGAGTCACACCACGTTCCTTTAACAACTCCAGACTCCTTTTCAGGCCCTCTAACTCCATGTGGTAGCTTCCACCAACCTCATTGCTCTGTTATGACACATACAAATAACCATTGATACACACATTTTAAATATAACGTGCAAACAGTGTTAAAGAAAAAAACATTGATATTTCATTTCACCCCACTTACCTGAACCAACTGGAGGTCAACGACTTTGTTGTTCTTCAGGTCCATCATAGTGTAGCTTCCGAACTTTGCATAGTGGCCTGTGAAAATATGTTTTACAGTAATTACTTTTCTCTGCGGATGGTGAATTTGTATTTTTGCTTGTAGTGTTTAGCATATGTTTTTCAGGAACCATTAATTGAATATATCACACATAGTGAAACCCCTTTCTGAAATGTAAAATGTGAATTATATAAAAAATACATACCTGGAGAGTCAGCCCTCATATCACCACCAACTATCACTTTCTCCTCTGCATGGAGCTTCTGTAGCATGCCTTCCTGTGATTTTTGCCAGTAAGAAACAATCGCTGGCTCAATGAACATCCTGGCATGCCTTCGGAAGGTGTTGTATTTGCATAGCTGCATATTCATTGTTTGAAGACCTAATGGTTGAAAGAAAACCGCAAGAACACATTTTAATCTCAAAGATCACCTGTAGATTTGTTGACGAGTCGATGAGGAGAACCTGGAAAGTGCAAATGAGCTGCCCTTTTTTAAACAGGGAAAGAGCTGAACATGTCATTATTTTATGTCATCATTTTCTCACTCTTGTTATTGTTACCTTGTCCTATCGTATTCAACAACAACATTTGCATTTTCAAACATTGGCAAAACAATCTTCTGCAGTTAATTTACCTTTGAAAGTTTGTAGAAAGATGCTCTGTTGACATATGTTGCAACTGATAGCTGCAGGTTTCCAACTGGAGTACTCCCAAGAACAGGCTGGCTATTCCAGTTTCTTGTAAACTGACAATGGGGGCACAGCTGCTGCACTGATATGAATGTACCGATCCTTCTGGTTTGTACATTACACACACGCTTGCACACAGGACATGATTCAAAAAGCTCCATGAGGCAGGTCTCATACACGATGTATGTGTTGATCGTCTGGGGGGGGTTTTGTTCTTGACCACTAAAACAAAAAAATAGAAGTTAATATCCATCACACAGATTGTTGCTTTAGAGATCTTTGGTGTTTCCCTATTATCAATGTTTGAATTATATACAGCAAAAAATACAATACATAGACAAACTCACACATAGTGATATTTCAGTAACTTACGACATGGCTGTTGTTTCTGTAGCATTTGTTATGGATTCTGCTGGATCATAAGTTGCATCCTGGCCTTCGGAAAACACCAAAGAAGAGCTTCCCTCAAATGGATCTTCGTATTCCTCTTCAAGATCCACACGGGGCCTCTTTGGTGGTCTCTTTAAGGGGGTGGATGTTAAAAAGGGCACTGGCACTTCCAACGGAAGTGTTTCGACACCAACGTTTCTGCAGGGAATTTTAGCCTGGACAGCTGTAACATAATTGTATTTGACATTAAAAACAAAACAAAAGATAAAACAAAAATATTTTACAACAATTAGAAGCACACAAATTAAAGGCTACAACATCAGAATGTCAAGATGTATCCAGAGAACATTTGAAAAACGTGCTTCTAACCTGTACTTCGATGTGAACCAAGAGTCCTCGAGGATAGCTGTGTACGAACAGTACGGTACTTGGGTGGGTCAGTCTGACATGCAGAATCTGTCATCACAGGTAATCTGCTGGTAGCATGTGAGGTGCTGGCCTGTAAAGAAGAAAACAAAATCATCTCAATTTAGCATTCAGGATGAGAAAATACTATTTGGATAAATATCGTCTGAAATCCCAAAAGATGGGGGCTAAAACTCTCTATTTAGCAAAGCTCTTTGCTTAGCCTTTTCCAATCTGAGTTAGTTTTGAACCGTAACGTGCATGCTGTGTTTCTGACTCAATATAGATGATGTGTTGGAGAGGGGCTGAGCTCAGTAGACTGACTGTAATGAGTGCTAGCCACTAATTAGCCTGTTGCTAGGTAAGGCCTCGTCAACAACAACAGACCAACGGGGCTTTAGTTCTGTTTTACTCATGGTGTGTGTCCCCCCTCACATACATACACACAGTGTTGTATCCTAACACATCCCCATGTATATTCATGTGCGTAAACAAGTAAACATACAAAAGCTTTTACATATAACGCTGGAAAAAACGGCATGTCTCATTAGCGTAGCGTAGCTTAGCTTACAGATCTGATCGTTCTTACAGACTACAATCACAAAAGCTTTTACATATAACGTTGGAAAAAACGGCACTTACCTACAGAAGTCTAGCCACAGATTATTTTCTTTTTCCACTGATGGCATTGCATGCAGTCCCCTGTCCCGAGTCTTGCAGCCAACAACAGCACAAAGTTTAACTCGCTTAGACATCCTGGCAAGAGCAGACAAAAACACAGATGTGACTGGAGTTGATTTAGCCTGCCGATAGCCTATATGCGAATGAGAGGTTTGGCAATGCACGTGGCCGTGGCTCATTCCCCTGATAGGTGGAGAGTTGACCAATAAGCGGAGCACGTCTCTTTGTGACGTAGGAAAGTGTTGAAATCTGGATCCGTTTTTTTCAGATCCGTTTCAGCCACTTTTTTAGAGATTTGGCGAAGGAGGAAAATAGAGAGGGTTGTGTTTTCTGACACTTGGTGAGTTCCCTGGAACACCGGGGACACATATTCATGTATAAAAGACGTCCAAAGGTGCATTTTGCATGATAGGTCCCCTTTAAATTAAAGAAAAACAGTTCTATGATATAGTTATTCTTTTAGATACACCTGCATATTCTGCGACTTACCAGATGGCAAAGAAGCAGCTACATACATTGTAATATAGCATATTAAAGATAAAGGCTAAGGTATGCAGTATTTACAGTAGTGACAAGCATTTTAACACTGATGTAAACGTTACACTATTGATTATTGAACATACTTTAGACAGCATAAACTGTAAGGCAATACAATTAAAGGCCTACAACTATAAATTATTGAGGGGATGTAAAAGGAATAGCATTTTAATGACTATCATTATTAGCCTATTACTACAAGCAGGGCAAACATTGGCTCACCTCAACAGATATAGTAGATGATATATAGCAGGTGATGTAACTCTTTCCAAATGTCCCTGATTTTAAGGTGGGAGTAACGGTAATAATTGACGTTAACTCTAAATGTAACTATTGATTAGCAAACAAACGACCTTGCTATCGTCTAAAAGTAAGCTATCAAGTTAAAACTGTTCCATCAATGGTAACTACAATACATTTTTTGACTTTGTTTAATCATCATCACATTAACGTTACTGTACCTTTGTCTTTCTCCCGTTTGTCCTCCTCCTCTTTTCTTTTCTTTCTTCCCTGGGCCCCAGATAACTTTGTTCTTTTCGACATGCTAATTACCGTCTTTGTTTTCTTCTCCCGAGTCACAGCAGGTCAAAGGCGGCGGGTCAAGTGTCAGTCAGTGACACCCGCTCCCCTCGCTCCTTGAGGACATAAACAGCCTGCGGGGCTGGGGCAGTTCAATTTACCTGAATTAGGTGGGGGGGGGGGGCGCCATAGTGTATGGGCTCTGTACACAATATAGACGTAGTTCTGTTAAGATAAGATAATAAGATGTACTTTGTTGATCCAAAATCGGGAAATTGTTTTATTTATTTTTTAAAAATCACAATTACATTTTTTTTTTTTTTAATAATATATATTTCCCCCAATTTTCGGCGCCCCCCTGGCTTGATGCGCCCTTAGCATTCGCCTATACTGCCTATGCCAAGGGCCGGCCCTGCCTGCGGCACAATATATATCAAACAGCAAGGCCAACAGCATTGCGTAAAGACGCACACTTATCGCAAATACATACACAAATAAAGGGCAACATAGAAGCCACTTTGAAACATTGTGTGCGTGGCAGCACAAACACTGGTAAATCACGAGCAAGGCACACTGGTTAAGTATGGCAGCTTCCTCATCGTTGCACTCGGAGAGAAATAGTAGAGACGGAGACGATGAACTGTTTAGCCCGCCTTGGGCATGGTTTATTTTCCTATGCACTGCACTCGGACATGAGTGAATCGTGGTCACCTCTGAGAGGGAGTTGGTTGACAGCTAAAAAAGCTATAATATCAACGACAGCTGACACGTAATAACGGTTCCGTGCAGCTGATCTGAACCAAAGTACTCATTTCCTTATTTGTTTCCTCGCGTATCTCTCTCTCCACAAACTCTCACATGAAATGTGTTCTTTTGATGCGGCATGTCTTAGCAGTCCTTTATCAGTCTGTAATGCGTGTTTCCAGTGGCAAACACCTTTGACAGTAAAAGCTGCATCAGGTGAAGACGTAGGCCTATTTACTTTAAAACTTTCTACAGGGGAAACAAAAGGCTGCGTCTGCTTTTAACGAATATTCAAGCCATGGTCTGTTGTTGTACCGTGCAGCGGCAAAAGTGCGCTTCTTTCCTGAAAACAATCTCCCTGGAAAACGATCCAGTTTCACCTGGTTGGGTTTATTCACCCCAAGATCATCTGGGGCTGTTGGTCTTTGAGCGGTTGCTGTAATAGTACCTGTTGATATGCTGCAAGGTAGCGTCTGTAGTGGAGGCACCGGCACGGAGCAGGAGGAGGAGGAGGATGCTGGCGGGTGTGGTACAGGGTGTGGCAACGCAGGTGGTGACTGTAGGGGCACAAGGAGCTGTGCCTCAGAGGACAGCGTTGGTGGCGGCCGCCTTGATGAGTCAAGGCTTGGGCTCGCTAGCTCAGCCCCGGGGTTTACCGAGGTCAAGCTTGTGACATTAAGGCGTGCTGCTGCAACGGCAGGTGCAGGGTCGCCAGCAGCACCATCGGCTGCAGTTCTTTCATCGCTATTTCGTTTTAATAAATCCTTAGACCTTTGCAGCCAATTTCTGATGACCATTCTGTAATTCAAACAGAAATGGGAGTCTACAGAATGCACAATAAACAATAAACAAATCCAGAATAGGCGGCAGAGTGTGACGCTGTGATTGGTCTAAATGTGGACGAATCACAAATCACAACAGACACATGCATTTATTTGACGTAGCCTGCGATTTTTTAGTTACTATCTGACATCACATACATCGTAGCATAAAAGTTCAGTTTATTTATAATTAAAAAATATATATTTTTAAAAAAAAAATGTTATAAATAATAAAAAACTTGTTTATTGGGGGAGGGCAGGAATTTCAAATGGGAGGGCCTGGCCCTCCCACGGCGCCGGGCATGAGGAGAGTCCTCCCCTGTCAGACTGAGGGCCTCAGGTGAGCAAAGGACTCTCTGAGTGCTTAGAACGGTTTTGTCACAAATTATTCAAAAGATTATTTCCGAGGCACACCTTCATATGATCATTATAGTTATACAAACAATAAGGGAATAAATGAAAAACAGGTATGAAATACTCTATGGCAGTAAAACAAGAATACAGTTTAAAAGGGGAGTGATTTGTAAAATATCCATAAAGAAAAAGAAAATCTGTTTACAGTTCTGTTTCAAATGAGTGCTGAGAGAGGTATCCATAGATCTCTTCATGTTGCTCTCAAAGTGCACCAGATTGATGCTTTCAACTTCAATATTTAAAAAAAAATCTTCTCGGGGGACCCCCCTAGAGGAGGTGAGGACCAAGTGGAGGTGAGGACCCCCCTAGAGGAGGTGAGGTCCGCCGCCCACTCATAAAAAATAGCACTTTACCCCTGCCTATATGCCGTGAGCTGATTATGGAGCCTTCATTGTAACAGTAATTCAGATGCAATTAGCCTATAAAAGGCCTCAAATTGGAAGCACTGTCTGGGCCGTCTTTTTCACTCAATTCTGCAATAGGTAGATCTCGCCTTTCACCTAGGCCGAGGTCGGTGATCTTGGGCTTAAAAAGGTTGGTGACCACTGGCCTAGAGTAATGAGTTATTTAAGGTAAGATGGCGCCTGCCCATTAAGGGCTTTGTAGGCGAGAAGAATCATTTTAAATTATATCCTGTGTTCAATAGGGAGCCAGTGTAAAGCAGCCAGAACAGGAGTAATGTGGTCCCTTTTCCTAACTCTGGTTAGTACACGAGCTGCAGCATTTTGAATCAGCTGAAGCGACTTGACTGACTTCTTGGTACACCCTGATAATAAAGAGTTACAATAATCCAGCCTTGAAGTAACAAATGCATGGACTAGTTTCTCTGCATCGTTTTGTGGAAAGATATGCCTAATATTGGCAATGTTTGATTTTATGTGGGCGTTAAAGGATAAATCCTGATCAAATATAACACCAAGGTTCCTTACAGTCTCACTGGAGGCCAAATTAATGCCATCCATAGTTAGTATATCTTTAGATAGTTTGTTTCGTAGATTCTTCGGGCCAAGTACAATAACTTAACGGTGGAGTTTCTCAGGCTCCGACAGCAACTTCATGAGCGGCAACTTCGTAAGGCACTCGTGAGTGCATCTTGTCGAATCGTGTCATCTTCGTGTTATCATCGGTGCCATCGGGCATTCGCCTTCACTCTGATCGGGGCGAATGCCCGATGGCACCGATGATAACAAGATGCCCTCACGATGGCCTTACGAAGGGCAAAATTGACTCACAAATTAAACACGAAAATGAACCTTCTCAAGGTCCTTCTGCAATTTGTTGGCATGCCAAAGATTTTCCCACCGCTCACGAAGTTGCTGCCGGAGCCTGAGAAACTCCACCGGCGGTCATACGAAGGCTTAAGATGCCCTCACGAATGGCCCGATGTTGCTACGATCACAGCCGAATTTGAACATTTCCTTTATCGTGTGTCCATCGGGTTGTTTTATTGCACAACAAAATCATGTAAACATATTATGTAAATAACCCAATTTGTGTTCTGTGAAACTGAAAAGGATATAATATATTATTTTTGAAGGACAGTTGACAAGAAGTTATTGTTGTTATGGAAACAACATTACGGAGAAAACGTAATATTTTCTACATATAAAGACGGAGAAAGTAAAGAACAAAGTCTGAAGATATCAGTACAGTATCATAGTACTGTAACACAATTGTTTTTGGTACTTTCATTGCAGTTGTATGTCTTAAATGTAATGTAAATGTTGCCTTCGTGTGTGGTTCGGGGCCATCTTCGTGCGAAATTCACAATTCCATATTCGTGTGTCCATCGGGTGTCAATTTCGGGACAGTGTGTGACAGGGGCTTTAAGGATAAATCCTGATCAAATATAACACCAAGATTCCTTACAGTCTCACTGGAGGCCAAATTAATGCCATCCATAACTAGTATATCTTTAGATAGTTTGTTTCGTAGATTATTCGGGCCGAGTACAATAAATGTCAGTTTACACTATATTATTCAAATATAGCATGATAGATCCACTTTAATGTACAGACTCCTGTGTCCCCCCATATGTATAATGTGTATCAACAGTCTTTCTAGTCAATAGTTTACTGATATTTCTTCCATGTTCACTCTGGTGTGTTCAGAGTAAAGAGAGAGAGAATGTGAGCATGGCGACCAGACAGGGAGAGTGTGCGCTGGTGACATGGAGGTAAGTCAGAAAGGAGCTATATTGATGGTTAAGACAGAATAATGACAACATAGCAGTCTAATGTTAATGTTCATTTAAGATGAGATCATCCTCATATGTATTTCAGATAATACCATCAAGCAGGGAGAGTGAGTTTGACAATGAGAGAGAGAGCAGCCAGGCAGGCGAAAATGAAGGTACAGGAAAGGAAGGGGAGGAGCTTGGACTTTGACCAAATCATCCAAATGTGAAAGTCATACCCAGTCAAACCCTATCAAATAGAATACTCTACTTTCAGGAGAAGTGGTTTGAAGATCATACATGGCTCCATTACAGCCCCTCTGTAAAAGGGGTCCTCTGTTTCTATTGTGCTAAATACTTTGCAGCACAAAAGTCTAAGCTTGCGTCAAAAGCAGATTCAGCGTTTGTCAAGACTGGTTTTAACAATTGGAAGAAGGCACTGGAGAAATGTAGTGTGCATAAACACAGCCAGTGTCACAAATTAGCTGTGATGACTAGGATTCAGGAGCCAGAGCCTGTTAATGTGCAACTTTCACGTGAGCTTGAAAGACGGCAGCAACAAGCAAGAAGAAATCTGATGAAGATTGTTGAGGGTGTGAGGTACTTGGCGCGGCAAGGTCTGGCTTTTCGAGGCGATCAGAAGGAGAGTGGGAATTTAAGCAGCTTCTAAAGTACAAGGCAACGGGCGATGCAGAGCTGACCTCCTGGCTAAAAGGTCCCCTCGATTTCACCAGTCCGGAATTGCAGAACGAACTGTTGAAGGTGATGGCCAATACAATCATCAAAGAAATTGTGTCGGAAATAACATCAATGCCAGTGGTCCAGTTCGCAATTATCATTGATGGCACCCAAGATATATCAGGAGTTGAGCAGGAGTCAATATGTGTGCGCTCTGTAGATGCAGATCTACAACCAAAGGAAGAATTCCTGGGAATCTACCAAGTGTCATCAACAACAGGGCAAAATATAGCCAAGATGGCATGTGATGTGATGACGCGCCTACAGCTTCCTCTGTCTCAACTCCGAGGACAAACTTATGATGGTGCCGCAAACATGACTGGACGATTGCAGGGAGTACAAGCCATTTTAAGGAAAGAACAACCGCTGGCTGTGTATTGTCACTGTGGTCCCCACTGCGTGAACTTAATTACGCAGGCTGCCTGTGGAGCCTCTCCACTAGTAAGAGATGCAATGGGTCTGGTCCATGAATTGGGGGGCTTCTTTAATCAATCTGGCAAGTTCAAGTTGATTTTCCAGAATATCACAAAATCAGAGCATGGTTCAACTTTCACCTCATTGAAGCCTCTCTGTCCCACCAGGTGGACTGTACGTACCCCTGCCATCTGCTCAGTTCTCAAGCAGTATGAGTAGAGATGTCCCGATCACGTGATCGGGGATCGGAGCCGATCACGTGATTTTCAAAAGATCGGAATCGGGAGAAAAAAATCGGGGATCGGGATTTAAAAAAAAAAAAAAATACAATTATTTTTATTTAATGTTACAAAACAAAAATGACCATGTTCACGTCTTAAAGTCATCCTGAGGACTTAGTTTTGGTTTAAAATTACACAACATCATGTATGTGTTGCTTTCTTTGGGCTTGTTCAGACCTGGTTGCTTATTTCTCTCAAATCTGGCAACAGAGTGGGCGCAGTGTCTAATAGTAGCAGTAAGCTAACGAGAGGCTACGTTCAGCTGGTGACTCGGGAGTCGGGACAGAGAAAATGTCAGGAGTTTGGAAGTATTATAAAATTGAAAGCGAAGGCAGTGTAACAGCCAGATGCAATGTTTGCAAGGCGGAGGTTCCGCGTGGTGGAAAGAACAGAGCTATGTTCAACACGACCAATCTAATACGCCACCTGAGAAACAAACACCAACAACAGCACGACGAGTACACAGCGGCCACTCAGGGAACGGCACTGAAACAACCGACACTTTAGAGACTTCTAAAAGGAAAGAGAAACTGGCCCAGAACAGTGAAAAGGGCAACAGAATAACAGCCAAGAGAGCTGAACTCATCGCGTTGGATGACCAGCCGTTATCTGTTACCTTTGTTTTCTCTTAATGCATTGCATAAAGATCGGATCGGGAAAAATCGGTATCGGCAGATTGTCAAAATCAAATGATCGGAATCGGATCGGGAGCAAAAAAAGGTGATCGGGACATCCCTAAGTGCTGATGGCCCTTGAAGAAATGGCATCATGCAGCTCACCTGAAACTTCAGCCAAGGCCAATGGTCTTCATGGAACATTTCTTAAAGGGAACACTGTACTGTGCTCGGCCTTTTAATGGCTGAAGACCTGATGGGGGATTTGGAGTGCCTGAACACCTCCCTGCAGCTTAGGAAACAGACCGTTTCAGGCATGTTGGAGGCTGTAGACCAGGGGTGGCCAACCCGCGGCTCTCGAGCCGCATGCGGCTCTTTGCCTAGTTTCATGCGGCTCTTCAGTTCATATCGAATTTTATATGTGTGAGTTTTGGGGAGAGACACTGACTCCTTACTAGTGTTGCACGGTGTACCGATACTTGAAAGGTACCGCGATACCCTGCCGTTAAAAACGTTACGATTCCTCCGTTTCATTAGTATCGGTACTTTAAGAATGACGGGGAAAAGTACTCCGGTGAGAAAGCGCCGTTTTAATAAGAGCCGTGTGTGTTCAGCGCTCTGCTTCCACTCCCTGCACTGCAGCCGTGCCTGCTGTCCCGCCCCTCTCAAGCACGTTCTAAGTCCCTCCCCTCTCAAGCACGCTCTAAGTCCCTCCCCTCTCTCATGCACGCGCTAGCTGCCAGAGCATGTGAGAAAACGAGAAGCATGGCTGCCAGTGGGAGTGCAACTGCCGCTGCGCCTCGGCTTGTTGACAAAAAAGACGTCAGAAGCGAAATTTGGAAGTATTTGAGCTATATCTCTGACAGTGAGGGCAAGCCTACGGACACCACGAGGCCGGTCTGTGAGACATTTATTAATTTTATTTAATACGAATTCTTGTCATTTATTTTATTTATTGTTCTCATTGTTTAAACGTTTGTGTTATGGTTATGGTTCTGGTGTGAAATAAAGCACAATAATTACATTTAAGACCGTTTCCCTTTTTTTAAGAAAATATCGAAAAATAATCGGAATCGCAATTCTTGACTTGGTATCAAAACCAAAATGTTGGTATCGTGACAACACTAGCTACTCCTGACAGTTAAACCTGATATTTAGTAGGTCTGTTAAGTATTGAATGCTGATCATTCTGACGTAATTTGGCCGGTCAAAGTTGTTTGGGCTCGGATAAAATCGCTCCGTTACTTTCGTCCCGTGTTATGTATGTTGTGTATGTGTGGTGTCAGTGTGAGAGGATGACAGCGCGTATAATTTTGATGTGGCCCAAGAGCCAATCACAATAATACCTGCGATGCAGTGAACCAATCACCTTTGAGGGGGGGGAAACCTATCGTTGATTAAACACTATCCAGTGTTTCCCCTGCCATTGTCTTGGAGGGGCGCTGCGCCCCGCCAACGGAGCCCCGCGCCCCCCTGAAATTCAAGGTGTTTAAAAAATATATATATATACTTTTTTTTTAAATATATATATATAGCACCAAATTGCAAATAATCTATAACTACTGTCACTTTTCACATTGAACATGTGCTCTTTTATTAAATAAACTAAACGCTTTCATTTTAAGTTGTGAGTTTAGTGTTTTTGACCCTAAGAAACACTGATGAATTAATCAATAACAATAATCCACAGCTCCTCTCTCTGCTCCAGAGGATTTAAAAAAAAAATATCCCAATGCCACAAAAATGCATCAGTGACGTGGTTGAAATCTTGTCTCCAGAAAACAAAAAACTGAAACAAGCGGTATCAGTGACTGTGTGTTTGATGTGGCTCTTTGCAGTAACATAGAAAAAATGTGGCTCTTAACCTCTGACTGGTTGGCCACCCCTGCTGTAGACCATGTCAAAACAAGCATGCAGGTCAAACGAACGGAGGAGCATTTTGATGTATTGTTCTCGAAAGCAACTGCTGTGGCAACAAAGTTGGACCTACAACCAATTCAGATCCCTCATGTCCGCAAACCTACAAAGCGTTACACCGGTCAGGCTGCAGCCCATATCCATCCCGATGCCCAGTCCTTGTACAGAGTCGAATTCTACAATGCCTTGGACACAGTGAATACTCAATTCATAGAGAGGTTTGAACAAGCTGGATTCCACAAGCTGCAGCAGCTTGAAAATGTGCTGCTACACGGAGACAAGGTGGTAGAAGAGTATCCTGAATTGAATTCAAGACTACTGCAGGTGCAGCTGGCCATGTTTGGGGCTAATTACACCTATGAAACAAGCTCAGATGTTGCTAGCATTATTCTGGAAATGGTGCCAGAGGTGAGAGGTCTCTTCGGTCAGGTGGAAGCTTTAGTAAGGCTTCTGTTGGTCGTCCCTGCCTCTTCTGCAGAGGCTGAGAGGAGTTTTAGTGCCCTGAGGAGGCTTAAGATATGGCTTAGATCATCGATGAGTCAAACGAGGCTGAATAATGTGGCCATATGTCATGTGCACCAGAAGAAACTGGACAGACTGGACCTTGAAGGAATATGCCAGTCTTTTATCAGTGCCAACGATAAGCGCAAAAAGGCTTTTGGGTCCTTTACTTGAGGGTTGGGCTTTTTGGGCGGGTGTCTGGGAGGAAGTTGGGGGTCTTTTTGATTTTGAATGAGCGGCAAGCAGCCGTTTAGCCGCGAGTCGTGGCTGTAGAACAAAAGGGCAATAAAGTGTTCCTGTTTCAACTGAAATGTAGAACAAAAGGGCAATAAAGTGTTCCTGTTTCTACTGAAATTGCGTGGCACAGACCTTTCTATGGATTGAAATGCTTTAATGTGATTATGGTTATAGTTGTACTTTATTTAGTTTTTCAGGTCTCAGGTTTGAAAAATGACATTCCCAGAACAATTGACTATATCTTCACTTCTAAAAATGGTTAAATGAATAATCTTTTTTCTCAAAGCAATGATAAACCTGTGGTTGGATGTAGAAAAAGTCAGAATCAATATAGATGTTTTTAAAGTAAATTCAGATTGAACATAGTAAAAAAATGTAAATGATAGTGTCCGTGCAAAAAATAAACCATTACTTATTGTGAAAACCACCCTTGAATGATGGGATAGTAGACTAAAAGCTTTAGGAATCCAAACTATAACATATAATAAGTACCCTGTATCAAGATTGATGCAAAACAAGTATTTCCAAGGCACACCTTTATATGATCATTATAGTTATACAAAATAAGAGAATAACAGAATAACAGGTATGAAATCATTCCAACTCATACTACAGTTTAAAAAGGGAGTGAGTTGTAAAATATGCATAAAGAAAAAGTAAATCTGTTCAGTTCTGTTTCACATGGGTGTTGTTGAGATGTATCCATAGATTTAGTCCCTAATGTTGCTCTCAAAGTGCACCAGATTCATGCTTTTAACTTCAACATTTAAAAAAAAATCTTCCCGGGGGAGCATGCCTCCGGACCCCCCTAGAGGAGGTTAGGTCCCCCGCCCGCCCACACCCCCCGTCAAATTGTCCCACCCACATTGAGGATGCTTCCTACACCCATGCCTGAGACACAGTTTCGTGACTATTGTTGTGTTTTGCCCCCACGGGCAGGGGCATGGGGTTTAACAGGTTTTAAAGTATCCAATGTGTTTTTTTATGTATTTTCCTTTAGAATGGCAGGAAATTAGTATTCAAATTTGTATTGAATTTTTGGTCCCCCCCAATGTTGACTCCATGAATACGGCCCTGAATCACTCATCTGGTTACGTTATTGACCACCCCCGACCCAAAAAATGGGCTTCCCCTACGCCACGCTACTGGAATCTAATGATGATATCTGCACTCTGGCTGACTGAGTAAGAAGTGAAAAAGAGTGATGTAACAACGTTGATGTTATAGCTAGTAAACATGGAGTAACCACACTAAGTATACTCTTATATGTTAGTATGTATACAGAACATGACTAAAAATTATTCTAAGATGTAACGTTAACCCTTCATACCTCAGTCTACTTTTAAGACACTAAAATAACGTATTCCAATTTTTATTTAGTTTTCGCGCATGGAATTATACCGGCTCTCGTTTCAGTACACATAACAACAGAACCATAGCAACCAGTAGCGTGGCGTGGGGAAAAAATTAGGGGAAGCCAATAATACGTCCTTTCTTTTGGGTCGGGGGTGTGGTGGTCAATGTAATAACGTAACCAGATGAGTGATTACAGCACCCGGTATCATTTTACACACATTTGTATCAGATGCAGGACTTACACACGCCTGTTATCTAACCGACAGGTCCGCACGCACTCTCCAGCCGAAACTCTAATAAGCATTCATTCACAAACTAAGTCAGGAGACCTTTAACGTTTTACGTCCGACTCTCTCCTTTTTTCCTCGCTGTACACAGCTCCAGTTTGGGCATTGGCCTGTCATCAGATTGTATTTGTTGTTGCTGCTGTAGCGGAAGTTTAGTACAATTATTTTTGATGAAATACTCCAAATCTCCACCCTCCATAATTGCACTTGCTTCAGTTGCTTGCTACTTTCTAACGGCGGTGAGAGTGGTGCAGTGACGCTATCTATCTTCTATCGATTAGATTTATGATTCGAACATTATAAAAGTAGGGTAGACATGTGGATATTATCCGACTGAACAAAACTTGCATTTATCAAACAGGTTCGTTTTCCACTGACCTTATTTCGAGCTATTTTCCAAAATCCTATGGAGAAATCCCATTGCTTTCTGTCGAGGGAACCCGAGCGCAGCTTACTTCCGGGTTTTAGGATGCGTCACTGCAACACTAAGTTGATGCGATTTGATTGGATTGTGAGGCAAGGGAAGCCAGCTGCCTCTGGCTTCCCTTGGCATGGCCCTGACCAATCACAGGTTGGCAGGGGCATCACGTGAGCCTCATCTGATTGGTCAATCCCTCCATTTTTTTTTCACCAAGGGAAGCCAGATTCGGCTGGCCTCCTCTCGCAACAGAGAGTGCAATCTACTGTTTCACCATAACATCTAGAGGGGCGCTGTTTCACTCTTTGTAAAATACTCAATGAGAATGGGGGAGAGACGGGCCGGCAGCAACACACAACAAAGGAGAATTATCGAAACAAAACAAAGTGTTTTTATTTATTTATTTAAATTATAACTACAAACCAAAAAAACAGGGGAAGCCTGGCTTCCCTTGGCCTCCCGGAGAAAACGCCACTGATAGCAACGGAACTGACAGGCAACAGAACTGACAGGCAACCCTCTGAATCAGACTCCGATTGGCTGTGACTGCATCCACTCAGTGTCCGATTCAGAAACGTGACTCTTACACTCTTTACGTCACAAACAAAGATGGTGGGTGAGAATAGATCTATAAAACGATAAGCAATGCGCCAGAATCAAGGTGAGGCTATACTTTAAAACTCTACGCACATTCATTTCATCTAAATAAGTAAACGACTGTATTTGAGTGAGTTAAGGCATTAGTTTGCTTCATTAAAGGGTGTTAATGAATAAGTGTTCTCCAGTGCCTTTTGTCCGCTTTAAGGTATTATTAAAGGAATGCTCCACTCATTAGATAATTAATCAAAACTTCAGTATTTAGTGAAACATTATGTTTAAACTATACCCTGAAGAAATCAGCGATATTCCCCGGTAAATAATGATTTTATAGCTCTTTTTTATCAAAACCTGTATATTCCGTCAGGCCGCTGCCATTTTGCCCATTTTCAGTAGTCACGTGATGGTCGTGACGTCATCCATGCGTTCACTTTGTAAACACACGAAAACATGGCGGAGTATTTGAGTTCGGACTCGTCAGCCGAGGAAGAAGTTTTTAGCAATATGAAGAGATTGGATGGGGGAATTCAGCCATACAGGTTCGAGCCTACTTAGTACTACTTAGTAGATACAATGATTTTGATTACTAGATATGTATGCATGTAGTACCACCCTTGCTAGCGATTCCCTCTCTAGTTTAGCATACTCAGCCTCGTTGTCCCTGGCCCTAGAACCACGATTTTATGGGGCCGGAAAAACTGGGGGAAAATACCCACTAGCCGGTACTACGCTATATGGAAAGGCCACCAAAAACTGGCCTGGCCTGGACGATAAAGGACGTTTAAACGGGGCTACCCGCTGCAATGGAAATGCACTATAACAGGGCTGGCCAACCAGTCAGAGGTTAAGAGCCACATTTGTTCTATGTTTCTGCAAAGAGCCACATCAAACACACAGTCACTGATACCGCTTGTTTCAGTTTTTTGTTTTCTGGAGACAAGATTTCAACCACGTCACTGATGCATCTTTGTGGCATTGGGATATATATTTTTGAAATCCTCTGGAGCAGAGAGAGGAGCTGTGGATTATTGTTATTGATTAATGCATCAGTGTTTCTTAGGGTCAAAAACACTAAACTCACAACTTAAAATGAAAGCGTTTAGTTTATTTAATAAAAGAGCACATGTTCAATATGAAAAGTGACAGTAGTTATAGATTATTTGGAATTTGGTGCTATATATATATTTTAAAAAAAAAATTATATATATTTTTTAAACACCTTGAATTTCAGGGGGGGGGCGCGGGGCTCCGTTGGCGGGAAACACTGGATAGTGTTTAATCAACGATAGGTTTCCCCCCCCCCTCAAATTGGTTCACTGCATCGCAGGTATTATTGTGATTGGCTCTTGGGCCACATCAAAATTAGACACGCTGTCATCCTCTCATACTGACACCTGACACCACACATACACAAGTAGGGAGAGCCGGGACGAAAGTAACACGGGACGAAAGTAACGGAGCGATTTTATCCGAGCCCAAACAACTTTGACCGGCCAAATTACGTCAGAATTATCAGCATTCAATACTTAACAGACCTACTAAATATCAGGTTTAACTGTCAGGAGTAGCTAGTGTTGTCACGATACCAACATTTTGGTTTCGATACCAAGTCAAGAATTGCGATTCCGATTCTTTTTAACAATGAGAACAATAAATAAAATAAATGACAATAATTTGTATTAAATACAATTAATACATTTCTTACAGACGGGCCTCGTGGTGTCCGTAGGCTTGCCCTCACTGTCAGAGATATCGCTCAAATACTTCCAAATTTCGCTTCTGGCGTCTTTGTTGTCAACAAGCCGAGGCGCAGCGGCAGTTGCACTCCCACTTGCTTCTCGTTTTCTCACATGCTCTGGCAGCTAGCGCGTGCACGAGAGAGGGGAGGCACTTGAGTGTGCTTGAGAGGGGAGGGACTTAGAGCGTGCTTGAGAGGGGAGGGACTTAGAGCGTGCTTGAGAGGGGAGGGACTTAGAGCGTGCTTGAGAGGGGCGGGACTGCAGGCACGGCTGCAGTGCAGGGAGTGAAAGCAGAGCGCTGAACACACACGGCTCTTATTAAAACAGCGCTTTCTCACCGGAGTACTTTTCCCCGTCATTCATAAAGTACCGATATTAATGAAACGGAGGAATCGTAACGTTTTTAACGGCAGGGTATCGCGGTACCTTTCAAGTATCGGTACACCGTGCAACACTAGTCAGGAGTCAGTGTCTCTCCCCCAAACTCACACATAGGCTATACAATTCGATATGAACTGAAGAGCCGCATGAAACTAGGCAAAGAGCCGCATGCGGCTCGAGAGCCGCGGGTTGGCCACCCCTGCACTATAACATACCTTATTCTTACTCCGAGCACTACTTCTGGTCCTCCGTCGCTTCACACTTGCAGAGGGCGATTTCTCAACTGGCCGAACTGGTGTCCTGGTCGGTGATGACACCAGAAAGACCGATGGTACTGCATCTCCATTAAGTAATGGTTGTTCAATAAATCCCATGTTATGTTTTATCATACTCTCAGAGTAGTCGTCCGGAAACTTGAAATGTTCGCTGCATACATGCGCCTGTGGATCTTTCGGTTCGGGCCGGCCACATTTCGCTAGCCACTGCCTCCGAACGTACTTCCTACGCTTACCTTTTGGCAACAGATGGAACCGAGCATTCCGTGGATTGTTCCTATCAGAATTGTGGCAATGTTTCGCGATACAATGAGGCATATTTGAAGAGAGTAACTACAGTAAATAACATGAACATCAACGTGTCCTCGAAACCAAACGCATGGTTTACGTCACGTCCGGTAAAATGGCGCCGCCCACAGTGTTGATGTTATTTCGGTAATTAATCAGTTTAAAATCACTGATAATGTCATCGGATTAAAAAAAAAAAAAAAAGACTGGCAGAGACTGGTCTGTTTTATCGGATGATAATTATTTAAAAATGAGTGTCATGAGCATACCATTCCTTTAAGGTACTGTAGGCTTAATGGTGCTCTCAAAGTGCACCAGATTGATGCTTTTAACTTCAATATTAAACAAAAATCTTCCCGGGGGAGCATGCTCCCGGACCCCCCTAGAGGAGGCGACAATCCCCCTAAAGGATGTTCGGTCCACC
Source organism: Gymnodraco acuticeps (assembly GCF_902827175.1). Taxonomy (NCBI): domain Eukaryota; kingdom Metazoa; phylum Chordata; class Actinopteri; order Perciformes; family Bathydraconidae; genus Gymnodraco; species Gymnodraco acuticeps. Next base: position 325,994 of record NW_022992140.1, on the reverse strand, counting down.
CCCCACTTGTAAAAAAATAGCACTTTACCCCTGCACCTCCCCCCCAACAACTCCTGGGCTAACCCCCGGATCTCCGACAATCCTAAATCCGCCACTGGTGTGCATGTTATCGGACGTCCACTGACTAACGTAGAGCGTTCACACAGGATCTGCTGGTCCTATGATGTCCTGATGAACAGAAACACAAGCAGCCCGCTGGACTCAGATCTCTAGATACCTCATCACTCCTCCGCTGCTCCGGTTCAAGTCCGGGCTGCGGAGGTTTGTTGATACATGTCGTCTTCTTCTGTTTGCTTTAATCGAGGCTACGTAGTTATGCAGCGCCCCCATCGTCAGTGAATGGAAGTACAAAGAACCCTGTTTAGTGCAATTATTTCATACGTTTTGTTATATACACAGCTCGGAAAAAATTACCGAGGTCCGGAGTTAATATATGAGACATAATTTATTCATGTTTCTCATCGAAACATCAATCAATCATGTAGAACTATTTTAATCTTGAGGGGTGTACGTTCTTTATGTCTCAATCATGTTAAGAAATAAGAAAAAAGTTATGTTTATCTCTGTAACTCCGCCCACTGAGCACATACGGCAGCAGCTTGCTCTGCAGCCGATTACTCAGCTTCTTATTATTGACAAATATTTTATTCACAAATCAAAATGGTCGGACTCAAAACCCTACTTTTAACAGTTTCGTAATTTCACTTCAACAATATGGCACTTTAATGGACAAGATGAAAAGCAGAACAAATTGCAAAAAATCTTTATTTGAAAATGTTGAAGCTTTTCAACAAAGAGGGGGGAGGGGGGGTCCACCATATTTTCTTCCCGCATCAGAGGAGTAAGCTGGTTCTGTTCCGAGGAGATCTCTACAAGGTAAAAGTTATTAAAAGTTATTTAATGTCATCAAATGTTCGCCATAGTTACAGGTTATCACAAGAATCATTGTTTGCAAAAAGCTGAGTTCACATTTGCGTTACAACGAGCAACGTAAATACAGCTGTCAATTTGTAAACATTGTCATTCACTGGTGATAAAGGTGAGTTTATATCTATTGACTTGTGTTTAGCGTGTTTTTATAGTGTGAGTATTTGTAGAGCGTAAGTCCGGCAGTTGCTTGCTTTTGTGGTGGATCATTACGGGACATAATTCACTGTGTTATAGAGAGTGTGTTGCGCCACGGACCTGTTAGGTAGCGCACCTGTGGTTTGTTATCATTCTAGCTTGAGTACATTACATTACATTACATTGCATTTAGCTGACGCTTTTATCCAAAGCGACTCACAATAAGTACATTCGACCAGGAAGATACAACCTTGAAGAAAACAGAATCATATAAGTACATAAAGTTTCATAGAGCCAAACATTTCAAGTGCTACTCAACTGCAGTAGTCTCGGCGTGAGATGACGAGAGCCTGGACCAGAACCTGCGTTGCTTTCTGGGACAGCTGGGGACGTATCCTCCTGATGTTGTAAAGTGTAGCATGTAATGAAGTTGCTCCTACCTTTCTGTAAACTAATGGAAAATAAAGTGTGGAGTTCCATACTCAACACGCGGCCTCCGACTGCCATTCATCGGCTCTACACTTTACAATATTTAAAACTATGAACCTTGCCCAAAGTTATGCACATTAAACCGAGCTCAGTGGGGAGGGGGGAGTCATAGCCGATGGATGAGCTTGCGGCATGTTTGCGGTTCGTCTTGTTTTAAATGATTGTTTCATGTCTGCTGTCAGGCGGTGTAGAACTTTACTGCGTCGGTCCGGCTCTGCATGTCTACTCTTGTGCCGACGTTTAGGGGCGCTGAGGCAGGTTGTAGCCTACCTTACGTTAAGCGACCATCTTTACCCATTTAAGGTGTTGATTGTTAAAGATTTATTACAATATTGTCTGTGAGACCGCAGTGTTTTCCCTAAAAAACAGTGTATATGTATCTGCTTTGATCTGCTCTGTGTTCATGTAAATACCGTACATGCACACAGAGCGGATCAAAACAGACACGATATTGTGTCCCGGAAAGCGACACTTGATAATGGAAAGTGGAGGATATTAATGATTGTGTTACATTTTAGCAGCGGTGCACATACCATGAATATGGGGATTTGGGGGATTTGGGGGATTTGGGGGCGGTGGTGGCGAAGTCGATAGGGACTTGGCTTGGCAATTGGAAGGTCACCAGTTCAAGTCCCGGCAAGACCAAGTGCTACCAAGGTGTCCCTGAGCAAGGCACCGTTCCCTACACTGCTCCCCGGGCGCCGTTCAAAAATGGCAGCACACTGCTCCTAACCATGCCCGGGCCAGGCCCTCCCATTTGACATTCCTGCCCTCCCCCAATAAACAAGATTTATAAAAATGAAAAAATATATATATATTTTTTTGTTCTAAATAAACTGTGAACTTTTATGCTACGATGTATGTGATGTCAGATAGTAACTAAAACAAAAAAATCGCAGGCTACGTCAAATAAATTCATGTGTCTGTTGTGATTTGTGATTCGTCCACATTTAGACCAATCACAGCATCACACTCTGCCGCCAATTCTGGATTTGTTTATTGTGCATTCTGTAGACTCCCATTTCTGTTTGAATTACACAATGGACATCAGAAATTGTCTCAAAAGGTCTAAGGATTTATTAAAACGAAACAGCGATGAAAGAACTGCAGCCGATGCAGCTGCCGTTGCAGCAGCACGCCTTAATGTCACAAGCTTGACCTCGGCAAACCCCAGGGCTGAGTTAGCGAGCCCAAGCCTTGACTCATCAAGGCGGCCACCACCAACACTGTCCTCCGAGGCACAGCTCCTTGTGCCCCTACCATCACCACCTGCGTTGCCAGACCCTGTTCCACACCCGCCAGCATCCTCCTCCTCCTCCGTGCCGGAGCCTCCACTACAGACGCTACCTCGCAGCACATCAACAGGTACTATTGGGCCAGCAACCGCTCAAAGACCAACAGCCCCAGATGATCTTGGGGTTAATAAACCCAAGCAGGTGAAACTGGATCGTTATCCAGGGAGATTGTTTTCAGGAAAGAAGCGCACTTTTGCCGCTGCATGGTACAACAACAGACCATGGCTTGAATATTCGTTAAAAGCAGACGCAGCCTTTTGATTCCCCTGTAGACAGTTTAAAGTAAATACGTCTTCATCTGATGCGGCTTTTACTGTCAAAGGTTTTTGCGACTGGAAACACGCATTAGACTGATAAAGGACTGCTAAGGCATGCCGCATCAAAAGAACACATTTCATGTGAGAGTTTGTGGAGAGAGAGACAGATACGCGAGGAAACAAATAAGGAAATGAGTACTTTGGTGCAGATCAGCTGCACGGAGCCGTTATTACGTGTCAGCTGTCGTTGATATTATAGCTTTTTTAGCTGTCAACCAACTCCCTCTCAGAAGTGACCACGATTCACTCCACAGCATGTCCGAGTCAGGCAGTGGGCTCTTCCTGTCGCTGTTTGAGTATACGCTGCAGTACAAAGATGCAGAGTTGGCCAAAATAATGGACAGCATTCCCCACACAGCAACATACACCTCTCACGACATGCACCATGCCATCATAGAGCTAACAGCAGTTCATCGTCTCCGTCTCTACTATTTCTCTCCGAGTGCAGCGATGAGGAAGCTGCCATCCTTAACCAGTGTGCCTTGCTCGTGATTTACCAGTGTCTGTGCTGCCACGCACACAATGTTTCAAAAGTAGTTTATTTGTGTATGTATTAGCGATAAGTGTGCGTCTTTGCGCGATGCTGTTGGCCTTGCTGTTTGATATATATATTGTCCCGCAGCACGTGACAGTGTTGTGTGCCCTCCCATGAAAATCATATGCCCTCCCTTTAGATTTGTTCTGGCGCCGGGTCTGGACGAAGGTGTTGCGCTGGGCTATATGATGCAATCGAAAGTGAAACTTAAGCTCGCTCCATTGCAGAAATATTCGCGCGAGAGTGCGGAAAACTTAAATGTATTTATTTATTTCAAATGTGACATTTTACCAAGATACTCGCGGACCACTAGGGGGCGCTCACGGGCCACCAGTGATCCGCGGACCACACTTTGAGAAGCACTGCATTAAAACAATGAGTCACCCTGCACCTAAAGAACATATCTAGGATTAAAAGACTAATGTCACAGCAGGATTTGGAAAAACTTGTCGATGCTTTTATCTTCAGTAGACTGGTCTGCTGTAATGGTGTCTTCACAGGTCTCACTAAAAAATGTATAAGAAAGACAACACTAAGAAAGTGGATCACTCCAGTTCTGAGGACTTTACACTGGCTTGCTGTGTGTCAGAGAAGCCGAATACTGCTGCTGGTTTATAAAGCGTTAAATGGTTTGGGGCCAAAATACTTTTCAGATCTCCTGCTACCTTGTGAACCATCCAGAACTCTCAGGTCTTCAGAAATAACTGTTAACTGTAACGTACTGTACTAAAAACTGTTGTTTAAGCGATTGTTTTGCCAGTGTGTCTACCTTTTCAATTCCTTCCACCCCAACGTGAGCATAATCATATAGGACCAGGTCAGCTGACTGAATAGAAAGGATCTTGGGAGTGTCATGGACTCCAAATTCACCATTGGAAATAATTTTGAGATGTTGTGTAAGCACATCCTGTTTGACTCAGACTGTACTGTTTGTCTGAAACCAACACACAATGTTGATTTTCTATTGGATGCCAGGCTCTCTTGGGTGAATGTCCTGTGTTTTGCGTTACAAACCAGATTTGCTTTCTGACCTACTTCTATGAGGTTGATAACCACCAATAAACAAACATGTATTCAACCTGGATGAACCTCGATTTTAAATATGCTGCCCCTTCTGCTTGGAAAGATATACAGAAGGAGCTTAAACTGTCCGATTTGATCACTATGGGGGAGTTCAAGTCCATCTTAAAGGACAGAGAACAACAAACCATTGGTCAATGTGATTGCTCTATCCCACAATTGAAGTCGTTTTAAATTGTGCCAGTTTTTAATGATTTATAATAGTTTGCCATTTCATTTGTGTTTTACGACCGCTGTATTCGTCTGCCTGTATTGTCTGTGTTTTATCTCTTGCCAGGTCGCTCTTGGATAAGAGATTTTAATCTAAATGAGACTTTTACCTGGGTAAATAAAGGATATATACATTTAAAACATGCTTATAGTCCAATCTCAACTTTACTTTTCATTTCTATACTAATAGCAGGCTCTCTTCCTTAGGATGGCTCTGATCGAAAACCATCTCCTCTGCTCCAGTTTGTGATATATAAACGTTATAGACATTTTAGTACCTGCAGCTGTTCTACGATTAAACAATCCTAGCACGAGTTGATGCACTTCACACATTTATGGCACTTTAATTTCATAAGTCAAAACCATCACTTAACAACTCTAATGGGTGAGGTCATATTCAGGTGGTTCTCAATGTGTTTCTTGTTTAATAGCACATTGTCATCAGCCATACCATGCTGCTCAATGGGAGTGCCACAATGCTCTATATTGGGACTGTTGTGGTTTAGCATACACGTGTTTGAGAGTCTTCCCTGACCACGCAGAAACACTGGCACATCCTTAAATATAAGGCTATTCTTGGTGCCCTTATCTAAGGATCTACATGAACCAAAAATGGATCTTATCGGCTTCGCTCAGAGGTTTTGTTTCTTCTTACTGTCCTAAAAGTCCGTACTGAACTGGGGAAGAAGGCATTTAGTTACGCTTCTCCTGTGGCTTCAATGCAGAAACTAAGCCTCAAAAAACAAGAAAAATCAATAGTAAAAAGAGTAATATATTACTTAAAATAAGAAAGATTATCTGCCAACAGAACAAGAAAAATTCACTTGCCAAGACCTTCTTAAAACAAGTAAATATATGTAGCCTAAAAAGATCTACAGATATCTTAAAACAAGTGTTTTTAAACCAAAATTAAGTACATTTGAATTGAAGCAAGGAATATATTTAAGAATTATAATCTGAAAATGTACTTGAATTCAGCATATTCTACTGCTTTTGTCCCAAAATTCTATTTTATGTTAGGCAACATATCTTAAATCCAGTGCAGCTTCACTTTAAACAGGTACATTTGTCTAGATACAAAGATAAGATTTAAGAATAATTTTCTTAATATGTAGAGAAATCTAAATTCAGCATTTAGTGCTATTAAAGTATTCTTAAAATAAGGCTAAATACCAAGAAACGTAGAGACAAAACCTTCAAAAATCTTTAATCCTATCAAGATATAAACTTTGACTGCTTGCATAAAAAAAAATATGAGTCTCAAATGATTTGTTTAATGTTTTTATTGTTTTCAAACAGCGTAGTAAAGGTCAGTCATCAGATATGTCTTTAGAGAAAAACAGAACATTATTTCACTGTAAAATGCAACGCAAGTGAAATTCTCATGACACTTTTGACTCAGCGAACAATTTTCAATAGGACTATAAGTATGAGGGGCCGCTATGGACATTATTCAGAAACACTCTCACACACACACAACTGAAACCAACATAATTTACAAACATATGTAAAAATCTCTCATATACACATGAAACGCTCACACACACATGAAACGCTCACACACACATGAAACGCTCACACACACATGAAACGCTCACACACACATGAAACGCTCACACACACATGAAACGCTCACACACACATGAAACGCTCACACACACATGAAACGCTCACACACACATGAAATCCAAAGTTATTCACATATACATGTCAAACGCACTCATATACACATGTGATACGCACTCACACACACCTGAAACACTCACTCACACACACCTGAAACACTCACACACACACACCTGAAACACTCACTCACACACACCTGAAACACTCACTCACACACACCTGAAACACTCACACACACACACCTGAAACACTCACACACACACCTGAAACACTCACACACACACACCTGAAACACTCACACACACACCTGAAACACTCACACACACACCTGAAACACTCACACACTGTAGAGTTATATTTGTATTTATTCATGTTAGCAAACTATGGATAAGCTTAAAATGGGAATAATTTGGGTAAAACTGTGAGCTGGATTTGGGGCCTGTTGACATGTGTTTTTGAGGACAAAGGAAGATGGGGGAAGGTGAGAGCATGTCCTGATTTGCATTCAACTTAGAACGAGCTACAGTGGTTGTGATATTAAGAGAGGTCCCTTGGGTTTCTCTGGTGGTTATCAACAGTAGCAGTTAAGTGAATACTGTTCAAACAATACCTGTGTTTGTGTTTTATATTGATTTCTCTGTTTTATCCTTTCATAAATGTAAGGACTACAAATGGCTATAAACATTCTGGGCTGGTTGGAGTAAACAGGGTTTTATTGCTCTGTGGGGGAGGTGTAGGTATGCAGGCCTTGAGACCTTTTGTTGGAAAGTGAGCCTGTTTGGTTTCCTGCTGCGTTTCCTGCTGCGTTGCGTCTCCCAATGAGATGACCTGAAAAGATGACCAGCTGACCTAACACCAAACCCCTCCTTCTTACTCTGGTATATATCCGGTGGATCCCTGGCGTTCGGCCTCTTCTTCACATGCTGCCCTCGGGTGAAAGTAGCTCTGCAGTATGCGAACGAGTGCAGGAGTAAGCCGGTATTACTCCTTAAGCATTGCAATATAACTGTAATATATCATGTTGTATTGTAATGATTGTATTGCATTGTCATATTGCCATTAAAGTAGATTATTGTTAACGGTTACTTTGTAGATATGGATTCCTTCCTGTATTATAACCAGCTTCATAGGAACGCGCGGAGATTTGAAAAGCGGACCAGTTATCCCTCCAAATCTCTAACAAAATGGTGACCCCGACGTCTAGAGATAACGAAGCTGAGGAAGAATTCAGACGCTTTCAAACATCTCAGACAATCAGCAGGACTCTGCAACTTTGCAAATAAGGTAAGCAGACGATGAAAGTCGCCTGTCTGTAATTGGATACGCTAAAACTTTAGGATTGTCTGTAGGCGTTTCACAGTGTTTTTATAGTTTAAATGGAATATACAATGCATATTTTACTATGTTAGGAAAGTTATATACAAAACGTAAACGTTGATCGACAGGTAGACGAAAGTCCTGCGTGACGTAAAATAGAGCAGTTTGGCGTGGATCTGCAGGTGTTTATTCCTGAGTGGCGTGGAAATGGTGCAGTTTGTGTGAATGCGAGGTTTGAATCCTGCACGGCAAAACCTGGAAACTCGATAAATCAGATCGAGTCGCCGTTTAAAACTGGGGTTTAAATAACAGACCAATGCTAAAAGCTTAAAGCCAGAGGTCTGTTCTATATTAAACCAAGGGAGAGCGTTTCCCTTTGTCTGGAAACTTCTGCTGCTGCCATCTAGTTGCTGAAAGGGGGTATCACACCCTTGAAACTTCTGCTGCTGCCATCTAGTGGCTGAAAGGGGGTATCACACCCTTGAAACTTCTGCTGCTGCCATCTAGTGGCTGAAAGGGGGTATCACACCCTTGAAACTTCTGCTGCTGCCATCTAGTGGCTGAAAGGGGGTATCACACCCTTGAAACTTCTGCTGCTGCCATCTAGTGGCTGAAAGGGGGTATCACACCCTTGAAACTTATGAATCATTACATTGCTGGCCGGTATTGAAGACGGGAAGCACGTTCCCAGTATATTAATTATAATTGATTTTGGTAAACTGGTACAAAACAATAAGGGATTGAACATTTTTTACAACGACAGCACCAGGAGATGAGTAAACTCAAGAATCTGTAGAGTGTAAATACATTGTGCAAAACACATTTTACACTCGAACTGTTCAGAAAGAAGACATAGGCCTACACTTGATTCAAATTTCATTACTGTGATCCGATTGGTGTGCTCTGCAGGTTTACTATTGTTCGAAGTAACAGTGGGATTTAAAATGAGAGAACATATGGAGATGTTCTTTCATAGTGTGTGGAATATGTGATGCTGGAAACATGTAAGTATTTCAGAGTTGTGTTGGGTAAATATGTAACAATGGATGAAACAATTTTTGGAGTGAGTTTTTGTAATATCATAAGTAGACATTAATTATGTTGTTTAGATGGCATTTAACAACTAAGACAGATAGTATGATTAGAAAGACACAGAGTGGAAAGGGTTGGATTTATTTAACATCAGTGTGCTAGACTTCTTATAGGTAATGTGTACCGGGACCTGGACTCCCCCTCTGAGTTAGAAAGGCTTTGATCCCGACCCTCCAAGCAGACAAAAAGACCTAACCCAACAGGAGACTCCTCCTTCTCCATCGTACAGACAGAGAACCAGAGCTGAACCAACAACAACAACAAGACTACATCAAGACTGCAGCCAGAACTATCTCCACCTGTGGCATCCAGAACCAAACCAGCATGCTGACAAAGAGGCAAACTCTCATCGGTCCCTCAAACAGGACATGAAGTTCCAAACTGCGCCGCGAGATTTGGCACAATAGACATGAGAGCAGAATCCGCCCTCCATAAAAACAGCAGAGAGACTGTAAAGGAGGAGTGCAACAACAGTGGCATGATGGGGCTGCAGATGTGACTGGGCCAATGGCTGCCTACAAAAGTTACAGTGGATGGATTCAACAGCTGATGGACTGAAGAGAAGACAGAATCAGAGGAGTTGGCATGGTCGATTAGAAGTGAGGAGGCCGGGGTCACGGCTTGAGAAAACCAGGGGAGGAGGAAAGGAGAACGGGAATGAGTGAGTTACACATAAACACACTTATTCACGAAACGCACATTTAAATAACTTGAATTAACTTCATAAATACGTAAAGACAGAAGGATTTATTAATCATTTGGTAAATTAAAAATAGCAGTAAAGAGGAAACTATTAAAGTGAAATGATAATCATCCTAAAACACACTGACAGAGTAGAACCATATTCTTCAATATTCATCATGTTAACAAATCATTCTTTAAGACATTTTTATTCACGTGTGAATAAAGTAGTGATCTCATTGGTTACAATATTGATCACCATTAAAAGGATAGTTTTAGGAACCACTCTATAGGACAAATCTTTGTTTGTATTAATGGCTAGTGCCAAGCCACATATTAAATTCCAATCTAAAGTGTTGATTTCACCATTGTGGCATAGTTATTACCAGACTTCGGTTTTAAATCCTTGATAAAGGAGGGAGTAATTGTTGCATGTTCGGACACCCAAGGTTCCACACACTGCTAAAGAGTTTAACATCGTTTTTTAAGTAGACCAGAATTATAATGAGCTATGAAATGCAGAGCGACACAGATCCTAGTAATGTTTTGACTCAAGATAATAGTTATGTACACAAGTTTCTGAAATAGATCATTAGACATTTTAATACTAATTAGGTGTAATTGGATTGCAGTAGTAGTGGTACTCGAAGGAAGTGAGTTTTGTACCAAGTTTCAGGAAAAGTGGGAGGCGGAAGTCCCAATGACAAGTGAGAATCATCTTGAAAATCATAGTTGAAATCGTGACATATTTTTGTAGACAAAGGATACTGGCCTATGCTGAAATGTCAAAGTCTCTGCAGAGCACGACACATGGCCAAAAAAGACGGAGACCAACTGACCTTTGACCCTGACCGACAGTGTAACTTGACAAGGCACTGTGGATGACTGACTCTGGGGTGAAGCTGACCAAACTTGACATGACAACCAGACAGTGTGAGTGTGAATGAATGCCGGCATGTGATCAGTGTAACTGCATGATTCTAAAACAATAACTAACCAAGCATGTTTTTGGACTAACATATTATTTTGGAGCTTCAAGGGAAACGAGAGGTTTCCTAAAAATTCCACAAAAAGGGGAAACCGCACATGTGATATTTTCCTCTCACATGAGTTGGCGGTTTGCAAATGTAAAACTACAATCTGAAGATTCTGTTTCTTTTAGGCCTGAAGGACGGAGAGGAACACTTCTTTTCACTGAAGTGTTCACTGTGGAAATAATGATAATAATGTTCGTTATGTCCCTAACCAATTACCTGACAGTTTTTGTTCCCCTCCCATTACAGGGGTTTGTTACACATGATTTCATGTGTAAAAAGGGGGAGTGAGTATAATGTATAAATGTTAACATGGCTGTAAAATTCACAATTTAAATTTTTCTTTTAAGGATTGACAGAAACCTTCCGCCCCAACCCAGATGTTCAAACTGAGCATTGAATGTAATTAACCTGCTCCATATCTGGGGATAAGATACTGTTTGATGAATGTTGAGATGTTTCTAAATATTGATTTGAATTATAACAGGTAAGTAGTGGCCAAGGGGCTACTGTGAAACCGAAGAAGTTGACCTGTGATAATGAAACAATTTTGTAATATTTTAACAGACATTAGAGTAACTGAGGTTTGAAATGTAGAAAGAACATATTACAGTTAAAGCTAAAACATAGTAGTGTATTGAGACAGAATTTAATTTAGACAACATCATGTAACTAGCCTGGTAAAGGAGTAAAAGCCATAGACTTTATTGTTTAGGTCATTATGGGGATATACATTTCATCTAAATTTAGAATAGAAAGACATTTGATGACAGTTTGTTGGAATTCTGTATTCATTTTTTCAGCGTGATAATATCTAAGCACTGACAGGTAGAAGCAGTATCACCAGGAAATCATTCACTTTGTTAGCATCGTGATTTTGGTTGTTTTTGAATCCATAACATTAGTGTGTTTCTTTACCAGAAACATTAGCAGTTCATATTATATTTGGATTTTAAATAGGATTTCATTTAAAAATAAACACGGATGCTTGTCAGAAATTCAGAGCTATTGAAATATGTTATTTAGTTTACCTAAAGATGTTGAGGTTCTTATTTAGTTGGCACAATCCAAGTATTAAGATTCTGAAGCTGCACTGGCAGATAGGAGGTCTACAATTAATTTGGAAAACCTGTTCACAGACGGCTGTTGTTTCAAGACACCCCACCAACAGGCTCCAAGTGGGTCAAAACAGCTGAGCGTAGGCTTGAGGGAGTTGTATCAGATTTCTCCACACAGGTCGCTGGTGCCAAAAGGGGGACCCGAGAAGCACGAGGCCGACAGCAGAGTTCGTCTGGCTGAAAGTCATCAGGACAAAGTGGCTCAACCCCAGGCTCTCCGACCCCGACCGAGTGACCCAGCGGACCTCTTATGCCGTCTGCCTGGGAGAAAAGGGGGACAGCTCGTACCACGGGAGCCAGTGTGCGGCGGGGAAACCACCTACTAGGACCAGGGGACGACATCAGGACGGACGTGGCCCTGGCAGACGTGGACTACTCGGAAGCAGCAGACTGGAGGAGCAGGACCCTGGAGACATCTCTACAGCATCGACCCGGAAGCCGCCATCAGCGGGCCGGAGGACGAGGAGGAGGAAGACATCTCTCTAGCAGGCAGCCCAGAAGCTGCTGTCAGCGGATTGGGAGACAAAGACACGGCAAGCCAGGACGGCACAGGGAACTTGTCGAGGCAGCAGAGGAGTCTACTTCGCTCTGATCAGTTCCACCCGTGAAGGGAAAGCTGCATCTCCCCCTCCCTATTAGCTGTCCTTGTGGGCTATTCCTCCGAGGGGGGGGGGGGCTGATAGCACTCAGCTACCCCCTCATGGTTCCTTCACTGCCATGGAAAGTGGTGTTCTGTCGCCATGAAGGTTTCAAGTACTCTAAATACCAGCTTCGGATGGATTTACGGACACAGTAGAAAATAAGGACAGTGGGTATATTTCAAAATGCCTTGTCTAAGTTTATCTCTGGAGAAGGAGATAAAAAGGGGGATTTGTAGAGTTATATTTGTATTTATTCATGTTAGCAAACTATGGATAAGCTTAAAATGGGAATAATTTGGGTAAAACTGTGAGCTGGATTTGGGGCCTGTTGACATGTGTTTTTGAGGACAAAGGAAGATGGGGGAAGGTGAGAGCATGTCCTGATTTGCATTCAACTTAGAACGAGCTACAGTGGTTGTGATATTAAGGGAGGTCCCTTGGGTTTCTCTGGTGCTTATCAATAGTAGCAGTTAAGTGAATACTGTTCAAACAATACCTGTGTTTGTGTTTTATATTGATTTCTCTGTTTTATCCTTTCATAAATGTAAGGACTACAAATGGCTATAAACATTCTGGGCTGGTTGGAGTAAACAGGGTTTTATGGCTCTGTGGGGGAGGTGTAGGTATGCAGGCCTTGAGACCTTTTGTTGGAAAGTGAGCCTGTTTGGTTTCCTGCTGCGTTTCCTGCAGCGTTGCGTCTCCCAATGAGATGACCTGAAAAGATGACCAGCTGACCTAACACCAAACCCCTCCTTCTTACTCTGGTATATATCCGGTGGATCCCTGGCGTTCGGCCTCTTCTTCACATGCTGCCCTCGGGTGAAAGTAGCTCTGCAGTATGCGAACCAGGGCAGGAGTAAGCCGGTATTACTCCTTAAGCATTACAATATAACTGTAATATATCATGTTGTATTGTAATGATTGTATTGCATTGTCATATTGCCATTAAAGTAGATTATTGTTAAAGGTTACTTTGTAGATATGGATTCCTTCCTGTATTATAACCAGCTTCATAGGAACGCGCGGAGATTTGAAAAGCGGACCAGATATCCCTTTAAATCCCTAACAACACACACCTGAAACACTCACACACACACACACACCTGAAACACTCACACCTGAAACACTCACACACACACCTGAAACACTCACACACACACACACACACACACCTGAAACACTCACACACACACCTGAAACACACACACCTGAAACACTCACACACACACACCTGAAACACTCACTCACACACACCTGAAACACTCACACACACACACCTGAAACACTCACTCACACACACCTGAAACACTCACTCACACACACCTGAAACACTCACACACACACACCTGAAACACTCACACACACACACCTGAAACACTCACACACACACACCTGAAACACTCACACACACACCTGAAACACTCACACACACACACCTGAAACGCTCACACACACACACCTGAAACACTCACTCACACACACCTGAAACACTCACACACACACCTGAAACGCTCACACACACACACCTGAAACACTCACACACACACCTGAAACACTCACACACACACACCTGAAACACTCACACACACACCTGAAACGCTCACACACACACACCTGAAACACACACACCTGAAACGCTCACACACACACACACACCTGAAACACACACACACACACACACACACACACACACGAAACACACACACACACACACACCTGAAAACACTCACACACACACACACCTGAAACTCACACACACACACACCTGAAACACTCACACACACACACACACCTGAAACACTCACACCTGAAACACTCACACACACACCTGAAACACTCACACACACACACACACACACACCTGAAACACTCACACACACACCTGAAACACACACACCTGAAACACTCACACACACACACCTGAAACACTCACTCACACACACCTGAAACACTCACACACACACACCTGAAACACTCACTCACACACACCTGAAACACTCACTCACACACACCTGAAACACTCACACACACACACCCTGAAACACTCACACACACACACCTGAAACACTCACACACACACACCTGAAACACTCACACACACACCTGAAACACTCACACACACACACCTGAAACGCTCACACACACACACCTGAAACACTCACTCACACACACCTGAAACACTCACACACACACCTGAAACGCTCACACACACACACCTGAAACACTCACACACACACCTGAAACACTCACACACACACACCTGAAACACTCACACACACACCTGAAACGCTCACACACACACACCTGAAACACACACACCTGAAACGCTCACACACACACACACACCTGAAACACACACACACACACACACACACACACACACACGAAACACACACACACACACACACCTGAAACACTCACACACACACACACCTGAAACTCACACACACACACACCTGAAACACTCACACACACACACACCTGAAACACTCACACACACACACCTGAAACGCTCTCCCACAGATATGGGATGGTGTGTTTTATATGTGTGCGTGACAGCGTTTCAGGTGTGTGTGTGCGATCTAATACCTTTAGAATTATGGTATTTCTCAATTTAAATATGAATTTACTCAGAATCAGTATTAAAAGTAATAAAACCTCATTCAGATAATTAAGAAAAAAAACACTTAATGGAAGTGAAATTCACTACTGCAAAAACTTCTTTGTAAGAGGAAATATCTTAGCAGACAAAATATAAGCATATTTTGTCTTGATTTAAGATATTTCATCTTAGTAAGATTTCAGTTTTTGCAGTGTTGGAACCAGCTGCAGAAACTAGCTGAAAATCAGAGAGCTGGTTTCATTTTAAACAAGTAATCAAATAAAAACATGCAGCATTCAGTCAGGTATGACTGTGATTGGGTTATGATTGTGACAAGTTGTCTGAGTGCTGCTGCCTATCTTGGCCCAGGACTTTCTAAATCATCTCCCATCAGTTTGTGAGGAAGTGGACATCGGGGTGCATGCTGACGACAAGGTCATTTACACTCATGGGTAAAATGCTAAAGAGGTTGACATTAAGCTTTCAGTTACGCTGCACAAAGTCGCTCAATGGCTTAGTGTTTTGTGTCTTACTTTAAACACCAATAAAACTGTGACAAAGTATTTTACTATCAAACAAGAACCAACCGTGTATCCATGGACAAAGCATCCACAACGTTAGTGAGGTAAAATATCGAGGAGTGATCTGGATACCAATTTGAATTTGACTCTAAAAAAGTATATGGTATACAGTAGTATTCCTTAAACACTTAATGTATATATAATATCCTCTTTTATATTTTGTTTACTGTATATTTGGATTTCAACATGTATATTTTCAACTTTTTTAATGTTATTTTATTTATATTTGAGATGTTTATATTTAATTGTTTAGTTCTAATCTTTTAATGCCTCTAATGTACAATGCCTGTTTTTTATGCTGCTGCATCTCAACATTTCCCTAATTGGCATCAATAAAGTACAACTTATCTTATATTATTGTATTACTGGTTTGAAGGCCAAAGATTCATGAGGGAATTCTTAAACCAGGTTTAAATATCCTAATTCTGGGAATAGAAAAGAAAGGTGGTTTGAAGCAGTGCTGGAATTGGGCCGGTACTCACCGGTACGGAGTACCGGCACTTCTGGTTCTGACCCATGGAGTACCGGCACTTCTTGCTCAGTACCGGCATGCTGGCGGTACTCCGGTACTCATGCACCGTGCCAGTACTCAACACTCTCCCGCCGTTCTTATTATACATCCATATATATATATACAGCCGCCCGGTACTCAGTAGATGAGTCATGAGGTGCCGAACGGACATTCTCATCGCTCTAACCGCTGGAGTTTCACAGCGGCTGTCAGCTGTTTACTCCTGTCATTCAAACAGAACGTGCTGGAGAGGGGGCGGGGCTTATCTTCTCCATGTAAATACTGTGGTGGAAACGACTATGTCAAAATTAACCTATTTGACCGTGATTTAATAGTAATACACGTTTCAAAATAATAATAATAATAATAATAATGCCGAAGTAACAACATACTGAAAACTGTTAGTAAAACCATGTTTTAATGCTTTACAATTTACATACCTAGATGCACGTGTGTTGTATTTATGCAGTGCAACTCCCACCCAGTGGGTGGCTATGTAGAGTGATAGAACAGAGCAGGCACGCCCCCGAGAGAAGGAAAGCAAGTCACGTCACAAATTAGCATTTCTAAAATGTTAGCGTGGATTAATAAAAGTGCAAAAAGACAGCGGTTGTCGCCGGAAGAAACTTCAAATACAGAGAATGCTGTGCCTGTGTTGGAAATTGTGTCTAATGGGGAGCTTTCTTTGGTTGATCCTCCTGCTCCAAGTTCTAGTGCATTAGCATTAGCACTAGCTCCGCCGCCTCCTCCAGAGCCTCTAACGTTAGCTGCTGCTGGCGCAACTGCCACCACCAACACCGGGCAAAGCGATGCACCTGACTGCTGGACAACGGACCAGGTGCAATATTTTTGCAAGACCAATGCATGGCTCCTTCTTAAAGATAAGAAGCTAGGATGTCGGATATGCAGAGATGTCAAATCTTTGGGAATACACACTGGACAAGGACTGAAACTGTCAACTGAATGGGGTGAGTGTGCAGTGTCTCATTTCGGTGTTGACAAGGGCAAACAACAAGCTAGCCTGAGAAAAAAAATCAAAGAACATAAAGAATCACAAGCCCATGTAAAAGCTGCTGACATCCTTACATCTGCTTCACGTGAAACTATTCAACATCAAGTGCAGTCTATGCATACATCTGAATTAGACACCACTATCAGAGTTTTTCGAACGGCATATAAAATTGGCAAACATAGCCGGCCATTCACAGACATGCCAATTGATTTGAATGTACAGAAACTGAATGGGCTGAACGTGGGCAGGGTTTTGCACTCCAATAAAACCTGTGGCGAAATCATCGACCACATAGCTCATGAGCTGAAGAAAAAAATGGCAAAAGACATTACAGAAAACCAAAGAAAACTCTGTGTTTTGGTCGATGAATCTACCACTATTAGTGGTAAACGGTGCTTGTTGTGTGTCTACGCTCAGCATTAGCTGATGCTGAGCCCGAAACGTTTTTTTGGGAGCTGATCGAGTTGGATGGAACAACGGCTGATGACATCACAAAGGCGTTAATGGAGTGTCTTGGAAGAGATTTTAACGAGGACTTTTTAGGTCAGTGTTTCGTTTCTTTTGCATGTGATGGGGCTTCAGTCATGCTAGGGAAGAGAACAGGCGTTGCTACCCAGTTGTGTAGTAAATTCCCAAGCCTGTTTGTGTGGCACTGCTCCAATCATCGTCTAGAGCTGGCAGTTGGGGATGTGGTCAAGGAGGTCTCAGGGCTCAATCATTTCCAGATCTTTTTTGACAAACTCTATTCCTTGTTCCATGCCTCCCCCAAAAATCAGAGGCAGTTAGCGCAGTGTGCGCAAGCAGTCGGACAGCGTCTCCTGGTGATAGGGCGTGTTTTGTCCATCCACTGGGTGGCTTCAAGTGAAAGGAGCGTCAGAGCAGTCTGGGAAAACTACCGAGTGCTTCATGATCACTTCACAAATGCTGCAAACGACACGAGCAGGGATTCCAGAGACAGAGCAAAGTACAAGGGCCTGGATGATGTGCTCACATCTGCAACGTTTGTCAGCAATCTGGGACTGATGTACGATGCGCTCACAGAGCTCAGCGACCTCTCTCGGCAACTCCAAAAAAGAGATGACACTGCCTACAGCAGATAGGCTCTTAACTCGAGAAATACGAGTTTTTGAATCCATGGTCACCATGCCTGGCCCACACATGACTACAGTTCATACAGCTCTAGCTGAGAAGTCCTTCAAGGGTGTTGCCCTGCGTGAGAATGGCAGGCTTGTACAGATTCATGCAGGTCAGTTTTTCCGCAGTATGGTAGAGAATCTGAGACACAGAATGACTTCCACAACCTCCTCTCATGTCAGCACAAGAGAAATCCCATTACATGGCCGGGAGGCCCGGGACAATCAGCTAATCCAGGACATGAAAGTTATCCATCCTGGAAGTTGGCCTGAAGAGGAGTTAGATGTACAGTATGGGGACGTAGAGGTGCTACGTTTGTGCGAAGTGCTGAAAGTGGACAGAAGAGAGACTGTTCAGGGCTTTCGCGAATACAAGGAAACCAGGGCATCCCGTACACCTGCTGCCATGGAGCCTCTACTGAAAGCAGTCCGAACCATCGCTGTCTCCACTAGTGAGTGTGAGCGGGCATTCAGCTGCATGAACGATATCCTTACTGCAAAAAGGAATGCTCTCTCTGTCAGCCGACTGTCCAGCCTGGTTTTCATTAAATGTAATGGACCATCACTAGGACAGTTCAATCCGGAACAGTATGTGAGGTCCTGGCTGGCAAAGGGAAGGAGAAGTGCTGATGAAAGAGCCTGTCCAGCTCCAGCCCCTGATACTGATGTCCCCAAGGCCTTCTGGAGCCTTTTCTAACAATGTGAAGTATATTGCAAAGCAGCTCACCCAGTGAGAAGACTTTTGGCATAATGTGCCGATTTGTACAGATCCTGGAGATAGAAGGACTTCAGACCAACCAGGGAGTTATCTGATCAGCTTGGTGTTCAATGTAACTCTTTACCATGGCTCAGACTTTGTTACTTGCAGTTACAGTTTCTCATTTTAGATTGTGCACATTTTGCATTTGTTTTTACATGTTCTTTGTTCATGCTCTTTATCATTTTTCTGAGTTGGAAAGTTAGATTGCATCATAGTTTACTTTATACATATTTGTATTCTTCAGTGGTGAAGTATATTGCAAAGCAGCTCAGCCATGTGAGAAGACTTTTGGCACTTTTTCGTTTTTCGTTTTCTGAGTTGGAAAGTTAGATTGCATTCAAAATGTACAGAAATACTTAATTTTGTTAAAGCTTTTTATAAAAAATGCTTCTGACCAGAGCTTTGTTTCCTTGTCATTAATGTTGAACACCACCAGAGGGGCTCTCACCTGAAAGGTCTCTGCTTCATGTGTCTTCAGCAGAAGATCTAGACTTTGATTGCTATATTTTCAGTTAATATTGACCTTACTGAGCTTTAGCCATATCCGCTGCCTATCATAACAAATGTTAAGTACAGTGAACCTTTCTAAAATATACAGTAGTAAAGAGACAAACCCACCAGCATTATAGTAGCCAAATTCTTGTTTGTGGGCTGTATATATAAAATTGACTTGAAAAAGTTGCTGATTTTAGAGTACTGGCACCTTTTTCATTCCAATTCAAGCACTGGTTTGAAGGTCAAAGATGAGTTCGGGTAACAGGAACATGGATGCAGGGTCGGCTCTAGAACAAATCGAATGGGGGGGCAATCATTTACAAAGGGGGGGCACACACTGCCATCAACAACCAACACACAAACACCAACGCAACTTCAAAAAAACGTATGTAACGTGTGTAAAGTCTATTGTCTTTCACACACATTGCAGGGTATAGTGCTATTGTATAGCGCACCTATGACTTGTGCATACATGCACGGTTGTGGCACGACCACCAAAACTGAAACATATAAGGACATAGGCCACCATATAAAAGGGTGCAAATGTATTTAGTATCCTATCCATGTGAACATGTTTTAGGTGGGGGTGGACCTAACCTCCTCTAGGAGGGTCTGGGGGCATGCTCCCCCGGGAAGATTATTTTAAAAATATTGAAGTTAAATGCATCAATCTGGTGCACTTTGAGAGCAACATTAGGAGATCTATGGATAGCCTACATCTCTCAGCATCCATATGAAACAGAACTGTACACAGATTTACTTTTTCTTTATGGATATTTTACTAATCACTCCCCTTTTAAACTGTATTCTTGTGTTACTGTCCTATAGTATTTCATACCCGTTTTTTTATTTATTCTCTTATTCTTTAATAACTATAATGATCATATAAAGGTATTCCTCGCAAATACTTGTTTACATAAATGGTGAGCAAACCGCGTTTGAGACCCACTGAGATAACCTACACTAAAGTGAACTATCTAAACACTGAGAGAGTCCTTACCTCACTGAGCTGAGGTTATACGATCCTCTCAGTCTGACAGGAGAGGACTCTCCTCCACCTTGGTGTAGAAACAGCTCTTTATATCCGTTAGCATAGCTAGCTAACCAGATGCTAACATCAACATTCCACGTTACCGCTTGCGCACTCACAAAATGCGCTTGTGCCACACACACACAGAGCCGAGCTTGAATGAAACACAGAGACCCAGAAGTAGGCTACTTGTACTGTACTGTATATCATATTATTTTCGATGGCTTTACTGTATAATCAGTGTAACAGATGAACAGCTCGCCACCGGGCTTTCATCTAAACACACAGCCACGTAATGATAACAAAACAAAGGTCGGGGGTCATTGGTCAAGCAACACACCAATCAGAGAGCAGCAGTGAGCACAGCTCAGGCTGTGTTTTATATTTGTATTCTTTATTTCTGATGTATTTCACACAAAAAACCTTTAGTGGAAACGTTTTCACTTATATGATTTTTTTTTTTTAAACGGCAAAGTGGCAAGGCTTGCCCACCCTGCGTTGGGGGGGCACAGTGACTCATTTGGGGGGGCATGGCCCGCGAATGACCCCCCATGACGCCGACCCTGCATGGATGAAAGAGAAGGATGAAAGGAATATAAAAAGGTTAGAAAAGTGTCAAAATAAATATAATTTCACGGGAAGACTAGGGGTAGAGGAATGTGAGAGTTTGGTTAACAAACAAACACAGAAACCTGCAACTCTGACGACTTTTAAATCGAGGCTGAAGACTTTTCTTTTTGCCGCTGCTTTTAATTACATTACATGTCATTTGTTAAACGCTTTTATCCAAAGCGACTTACATAGATTCAGTACTGTGGACAATCCCCACAGGAGCTATTTGGGTGAAGTGTCTCAGGGACACAACGACATGCTGACTGCAGTGGGGTTTGAACCTGTGCTCCCCTGAACACCAACACACTAGTCCTCTGCGCCACACGCCACCGCCTTACTACTAAATCAAGGACACGTGTATGCTGGCAGATGCAGGAGCGTAGGTGGACACACATACACCCACATCAAGGCAAGGGTCAAGGAAATAGTTTTGTTTGAGCAATATGTATGTTTTTTAAATGTTGAAGGGTATCCAGATAAAGTAAAGATGAAAGTGTTGTTGACACAGCTGTTGAAATGTCCCTCCCACTGGTCAGCGTGGAGTACGGGGGCGTGGTTCTGCCTTAAAATTCCGGCAGACATCCGAAAGCAACTCACTCACCGTCAACATGATGAAGATGAAGAGTCTGGTGGCCATCGCTGTGTTTCTGGAGACGGTCTCTGCGATCTCTGTAAGTGTCACAATAATGTTTTCTAATAACTCTGTTTAACTTCTGCTCAGTATCTCTACAAGTCAGTGGTGAAGTCAGATGCTTCACTTAAGTAAAAGTAATAGTTTTCATTGACGTATTTATTGTCAAAGCATTTCATGTATTCATTGCTATCGGGATGTTAAGAGCATGGGATATAACAGGGTTTCTGAAGTGAATTACCAACCCACCCACCTTTAACTAATTGGACGCGTGCGATCTCCATGTACGACGAAGTTTAGCTTGTGTTCACAGACACGGTCAAAAAACTATTGCTCTCCCAGTCACAATCAATACACCTGTGCCAGGAGACCAGTTCTATGCTGTTGCCCTATTACGCCATCTAGTGTTCAAATAACAAAACCATTCTAATGGGTGCAACATTGTGTGTTTTCTTGCCGTAGCTCGGGTTGGTGAACACAGAGGGAGGTTTGGTTCGGGGAGAGAACATCCCTCTGGCGTCCGGCCGCCACATGGACGTCTTCAGGGGGATTCCCTTTGCTGACGTCCCTGAAACTTTCATGAAACCAAAACCTCACCCAGGCTGGGCTGGTGAGTAGACCGACTGAGATCATATTCAAATTCACTTCAAATTAAAAGGTTTTATTGTCATATGCACAAAGCTACAGTGTAGATATGGCAATGCAATTCTTCTTACCTGAGCTCCTCCAGCAATGCAACGTATATAATAAAATACAACATAAAAATCTGTGTCATCAGATGTTCTGGATGCCACTGCGTTTAAGGACATTTGCCTCCAGGTGAGCGTCTCCTTTAACACGACCAGAGGCAGCACGGACTGTCTGTACCTCAACATCTGGGTTCCTCACAACGGCTCAGGTAAACAAAGTGTCCTCCATATTAGATCCAATCAACAACTTTAAAGGTCTCCTATTATCTGTTTTTCATCAATATAGGGCTCAGATATATACAGAACCTGTCTCTGATTGGCTGAGACCCCAAACAGATCATTGCAGCGTCCCATAATCCCCTCTGTTTCAGCCCTGTTTCCAAAGACTTTAGATGAAAACAAGGAGCCCCTCTCCACGCCCCTCTGAGAGACATTTGGTTACAAAGAAATCAATGGTGCTCTAGGAGGAGATTCAGGTGATAAGGGGGAGGGGTTACCTTGGTTGGTGATTGGCTAATGGTTACACAAGACAACAAATCGTTATGACATCATAAAGTAACAAAATCTGATCAGCTCATTTTCAGACAGGTTTTTATAGAAATGGATCAAAAAGAGAGAGAATCTTTGTTCCTGAAACTTTCAGAGTCTCTTTCCACAGAGGGGACACATGTTGATGAAGAAGAGACATGAAGAAGAGGGGACACATGTTGATGTAGAACAGACATGAAGAAGAGGGGACACATGTTGATGTAGAACAGACATGAAGAAGAGGGGACACATGTTGATGTAGAAGAGACATGAAGAAGAGGGGACACATGTTGATGTAGAAGAGACATGAAGAAGAGGGGACACATGTTGATGTAGAAGAGACATGAAGAAGAGGGGACACATGTTGATGTAGAAGAGACATGAAGAAGAGGGGACACATGTTGATGTAGAAGAGACATGAAGAAGAGGGGGACACATGGTGATGTAGAAGAGACATGAAGAAGAGGGGACACATGTTGATGTAGAAGAGACATGAAGAAGAGGGGACACATGTTGATGTAGAAGAGACATGAAGAAGAGGGGACACATGTTGATGTAGAAGATACATGAAGAAGAGGGGACACATGTTGATGTAGAAGAGACATGAAGAAGAGGGGACACATGTTGATGTAGAAGAGACATGAAGAAGAGGGGACACATGTTGATGTAGAAGAGACATGAAGAAGAGGGGACACATGTTGATGTAGAAGAGACATGAAGAAGAGGGGACACATGCTGATGTAGAAGAGACATGAAGCAGAGGGGACACATGTTGATGTAGAAGAGACATGAAGAAGAGGGGACACATGTTGATGTAGAAGAGACATGAAGAAGTGGATTTTGCATAATAGGTGACCTTTAATGCTCTCTGTCTTCCAGTGTCCTCTGATATGCCGGTCATGGTCTGGATCTATGGCGGCGCCTTCATGATTGGAAGCTCGATGGGTACTCATATCCTGAAGTACACTCAGTTCAGCGGGCAGGAGCTGGCCGACAGAGGGAATGTGATCGTGGTTTCAATCGGATACCGGGTCGGCTCTCTGGGCTTCCTGAGCACTGGAGAACCAGAACTTGCTGGTGGGTGACAGTTAATTTCCTCAAAATAGAGACAGAATTATTCAGAGCCAAATAAATGGTGGCCTCCCTGCCAGATTTGTACTACTTAAGGACTCATACCATGATTCAGGGGAGTAAAGTACATTTACTCAAGCACAAAATAATGTTCTACTTTTACTTGAGTAACATTTTGAATGCAGGACTTTTACTGTAACAGAGTATTCCTACACTCTGGTACTTCTACTTTAACTCAAGTACACAATCTGAGTACATTTCCATCTTTGCCGGGATGGAGTTAAACGTTTGATTTCTCTCAGGAAACTATGGTCTTTGGGACCAGCAGGCTGCCATCGCCTGGGTGCACAGGAACATCCGTAAATTCGGAGGAGACCCCGAGAACATCACAATCTTCGGGGAGTCTGCAGGCGGAGCCAGTGTCAGCCTCCAGGTACTCATTGTGTGAGCTGATAGATATACAGAGGTGTGAAGTAGTGGAGTACAAATACTTTGTTACTGTACTTAAGTACATCTTTCTGGTATCAGTACTTCACTCCACTACTTATTTTTCTGCCGACTTTTTACTTTGACTTCTTACATTTTGAACCCAAATACCTGTACTTTCTACTTCTTATATGTTGAACTCAAATACCTGTACTTTCTACTTCTTACATGTTGAACTCAAATACCTGTACTTTCTACTTCTCACATGTTGAACTCAAATACCTGTACTTTCTACTTCTTACATGTTGAACTCAAATACCTGTACTTTCTACTTCTTACATGTTGAACTCAAATACCTGTACTTTCTACTTCTCACATGTTGAACTCAAATACCTGTACTTTCTACTTCTTACATGTTGAACTCAAATACCTGTACTTTCTACTTCTTACAGGTTGAACTCAAATACCTGTACTTTCTACTTCTCACATGTTGAACTCAAATACCTGTACTTTCTACTTCTTACATGTTGAACTCAAATACCTGTACTTTCTACTTCTTACAGGTTGAACTCAAATACCTGTACTTTCTACTTCTTACATGTTGAACACAAATACCTGTACTTTCTACTTCTTACATGTTGAACTCAAATACCTGTACTTTCTACTTCTTACATGTTGAACTCAAATACCTGTACTTTCTACTTCTTACATGTTGAACTCAAATACCTGTACTTTCTACTTCTCACATGTTGAACTCAAATACCTGTACTTTCTACTTCTTACATGTTGAACTCAAATACCTGTACTTTCTACTTCTTACATGTTGAACTCAAATACCTGTACTTTCTACTTCTCACATGTTGAACTCAAATACCTGTACTTTCTACTTCTTACATGTTGAACTCAAATACCTGTACTTTCTACTTCTTACAGGTTGAACTCAAATACCTGTACTTTCTACTTCTCACATGTTGAACTCAAATACCTGTACTTTCTACTTCTCTCATGTTGAACTCAAATACCTGTACTTTCTACTTCTTACATGTTGAACTCAAATACCTGTACTTTCTACTTCTTACAGGTTGAACTCAAATACCTGTACTTTCTACTTCTTACATGTTGAACACAAATACCTGTACTTTCTACTTCTTACATGTTGAACTCAAATACCTGTACTTTCTACTTCTTACATGTTGAACTCAAATACCTGTACTTTCTACTTCTTACATGTTGAACTCAAATACCTGTACTTTCTACTTCTTACATGTTGAACTCAAATACCTGTACTTTCTACTTCTCACATGTTGAACTCAAATACCTGTACTTTCTACTTCTCACATGTTGAACCCAAATACCTGTACTTTCTACTTCTCACATGTTGAACCCAAATACCTGTACTTTCTACTTCTCACATGTTGAACCCAAATACCTGTACTTTCTACTTCTCTCATGTTGAACCCAAATACCTGTACTTTCTACTTCTTACATGTTGAACACAAATACCTGTACTTTCTACTTCTCACATGTTGAACTCAAATACCTGTACTTTCTACTTCTCACATGTTGAACCCAAATACCTGTACTTTCTACTTCTTACATGTTGAACTCAAATACCTGTACTTTCTACTTCTCACATGTTGAACTCAAATACCTGTACTTTCTACTTCTTACATGTTGAACTCAAATACCTGTACTTTCTACTTCTTACATGTTGAACTCAAATACCTGTACTTTCTACTTCTTACATGTTGAACTCAAATACCTGTACTTTCTACTTCTTACATGTTGAACACAAATACCTGTACTTTCTACTTCTCTCATGTTGAACACAAATACCTGTACTTTCTACTTCTTACATGTTGAACACAAATACCTGTACTTTCTACTTCTTACATGTTGAACTCAAATACCTGTACTTTCTACTTCTTACATGTTGAACTCAAATACCTGTACTTTCTACTTCTTACATGTTGAACTCAAATACCTGTACTTTCTACTTCTTACATGTTGAACTCAAATACCTGTACTTTCTACTTCTTACATGTTGAACACAAATACCTGTACTTTCTACTTCTCTCATGTTGAACACAAATACCTGTACTTTCTACTTCTTACATGTTGAACACAAATACCTGTACTTTCTACTTCTTACATGTTGAACTCAAATACCTGTACTTTCTACTTCTTACATGTTGAACACAAATACCTGTACTTCCTACTTCTCTAATTTTCCAAACAGCTGGTTCCTTTAGTCTGAATGTGTGTTTGATGCGTGATCATTATTCTTTAGAGTCATTGCGTGCCTATTGATTTGAACACGATCCGTGTATCCATCATTTCCTGGTCTTCTCTAAAGAAGAGGGACCAATGGAAACGTTGTCATGTTGCCGTTGTTCAGCATGGAAACATTCATTAGCTAACAATGACATTATAGTTCTATTAATATAAAGGGAGGTCAGGTACTCTTTAAAACAGCTGCTAGTTATGGGTACTTTTTACTGAAGTACACTTCAAAGTTCTTTACTTTTACTTGAGTGAAGAAGTTTAGTCAGTACTTCTACTTTCACCAGAGTATTTTTAAACACGAGTATCTGTACTTCTACTTGAGTAGAGGATGTGTGTACTTTTGCCATCTCTGTAGATATATTATTTGAGATGAAATGAATTCTAACTTTCACTTCAGATTCTGAGTCCTCACAACAAAGGGCTTTTCAAGAGAGCCATCGCCCAGAGCGGTGTGGCCCTCAGCCCATGGACCATCAACAAGAACCCCCGCCTGTACGCTGTGGAGGTACATCACACTTTACTCACATGTTTTATTTCCTTGTATCAAAAGTCAAAGTCAACTTTATTGTCAATCTTTCAGTTTGTGTGTACAGACAGAGAGATCGAAATACGGTTTCCCACAATCCCAAATACAAAAACAAATATATATAAAAATATGTATGCAAATATGTACATACACAATCCAAAGACATGTTCACACATTAAGACCTAAATAAAAGCACAACGATCAATATATACAAAATAACAGTCACTTCAATATCGTTGAACTTTAAGAATAATTCAAGATGGGAATATATTTAGAAAATAAAGATGTTTATCACTTCAGGGCTCTGGAAACATTAAAACAGAAAGTGGATTTATATTACATTAGATGTTACATGTTAGACGCTTTTATCCAAAGCGACTTACATACTCAATACTGTGGACAATCCCCACAGGAGCACTTTGGGGTGAAGTGTCTCAGGGACACAACGACATGCTGACTGCAGCGGGGTTTGAACCTGTGACCCTCTGATCCCAATACCAAGGCTCAATCCACTGCGCCACATGCCACTGCGCATCTATCTATCTATCTATCTATCTATCTATCTATCTATCTATCTATCTATCTATCTATCTATCTATCTATCTATCTATCTATCTATCTATCTATCTATCTATCTATCTATCTATCTATCAATCAATCAATCAATAAATAAATAAAGCCGGACATGCACATTTAGATTCAGGCTTGTTTCTGATGTTTCCCGACTCATTTGAGAGTCATCATTTCTGCTTGTTGGGCCTTTTCCTCTGTGCAGTGTCCAGAGTTCAGCAAGGATTAAAAAAACGCAATGAACTGCTCCAAATCAGTCTGATGTGTCACTAACATGTCAGAAATGTTAGTCGAGTAATCATCGAGTACTCGCACAGTTGAAACAGACCGAAGAGTTGAATCAATAGCTAGCTTTCCTCAAACTGGGCAAGTGTTGTCACAGCGGCCCCAACAAAATATACCATTTGGAAAGACTAGGGGGTTTTTAAAGTTGTCTGTTTCCATTCTAAACATGATTTCTAACTCCTCCCCAGGTTGCTCTGGCGGTCAATTGCTCCACTGATGAGCGCATGGCTTCCTGTTTGAAGGAGATAGATCCTGTAGTCCTAACTCTGGCGGGATCTTTCAATCTGTCCAGCTGCGCCGGTGGTAAGGACTCCACATACAATTAGCATTTTCAGTTTATAGATTCTGATGCTTTCTATCGGGGCAATGTAGAGAGAAAAGTCACTGTGTTGCACCCCCTCCTTCTGCATTGTTTTAATGGCATCCCAGTGAATCATTGATTTATTATTTGTTATCTATCTCAATTCCCATACGGCTAATATTCATACTCTCTCATGATTCCTGACTTTGGGTCAAACTTAGAAATGAGATTAAGATGTTAATCTGTTGAACGTGTTTTACAGCCCCGACAAAACACACATGAATTTGCATTCTCTTTTTGGAGATTATCATACAAGCAACATTTCAAACAATTCTCAAATAGAAATAGAAATAAACTAACATTAGAGAGTAAGAAAAATATACAGATGACTGTGAAAGTAAAACATCGAGTTAGTAGGCCTACTGTACATAATAAGCATCTGGTTATATCTGCCTGTCAGAACCCATTGTCTACCACCTGGAATTATCTCCTGTCATCGATGGTGACTTCCTGCCGGATCATCCGTCCAAGTTGTTCCACAATGCGGCGGACATTGATTTCATCGCTGGAGTCAACAACATGGACGGACACGCCTTCACGAGTATCGATGTTCCAAGAGTCAACATCGACCTGTTGCCCGTCCCTGTGTGAGTTGATGCCGTTTGTTCACATTAACATGCATATTAGCAGTATATTGGCTCTTTATTAGTCATTATTAAATGGCTTAGTTGAATACTCGATTCTGATTGGTCAATTCAGAACACGTGACACGTTGTTAATCCAGTAGTACAGACCGCTGTCAAGGATTTATTGACCGTTGTTAAAGACGCTCACATCTGCAGAAAGAAGTCCGGTCGATTTAACTGTATACAGTTTTTTTTTTTTGTTTTTTTTTGTTGTCTCCCGCCTGAGAGCAACATGGAGGATTTTAATATTAATTTTTATATATTTGGAGAGCACAGTCATTTGGATGAATGGTTTGTGGCTGATGAGTCCCCAGTGAAGAAAAGAAAAAGACAAAAGGGACAAGAAAACAGCGGAGATGAAACCTCAACACAGAGCTGCGGTCCTTTGTACCCAACGGTCCAGACATCAAATGGCTAAACATATTCAGTTGCCAGTTACTTTGGCATTAGGGCAATCAAGTGCTTCGCGTCGGGCTCCTGATCAGCCTGTCGGGTGTTCTTTTACTCATAATGACCGCCTCGCTGCACATTATCCCTTACTTATAAAACACTTATTAATGCCTTATTCTACATGACCATATTCTACAAGTAATACACCATTAGTTGAGAGTTTTTCCTCAATAACCCTCTAATTAGAGCTTATTTATTGCAAGTAATGAAGTTGTTGTACATGAGTTTTGGTCTTAATATGCAGTAGTAGTACCACAAGAATAGTAATTCTCCCATAATAACACTTAACAAATATGATCTATTCTTATATAACAAGACATGAAACTATAAGTGTTAAGTGTGTCTAAATAACTCAAAATTAAGTATTTATATCTAAGAATATGTTCCCTATTTTAAAGTGAAGTCTTGTTTATAGAGAGGCGAAGTCCCTCCCCTTCCTCCATGGGACCTTATTTCGGAAAAAGTATGTATTGAAGTCAATAGCGAGAGAGATTATCTTTCGATCCCGTTTGAATTGTGCCACGAATCACACATATGATGATTGTCAATTTTAAAGATAATTTTGGCAGTCAAAACAATTCAAATGTGTCGTAAAACTGTGAAGTAACACATTTTTTGTGTGAAACGCTCAATGAACTACATCTCTGGTCTCGCACACGTCACCAACACCAAGATGGCCGTCACGTTGGCACATTTCACTTCTTTCTTTCAGAATGTTGAGAGCTGTACATACACACGAGGGGAGTTAGTCGGTTCCGTGAGAGCCAGCATGCGGGACCGGCTTTACAAGGTTTCGGTGAGTAACACGAGTGTAATGTGTAACGATAATGACATCACTTACGCGACTCTGGGATTTGTAGTCTTTCTAGTTGCGTATTTTTCATAGTCTTATATTTCAACAGTTTTACGACAAACTGTGACTTTTTTTACATGGAAATTATTTTTTAAGATCGACAAACATCATATGTGTAATTCATGGCACAATTCAAACGGGATCGAAAGATACGTTTTCTCTCTCCATTGACTTCAATACATTATTTTTCCGAAATAAGGTCCCATGGACCGGAAGTAGATGGGCGTGACTTCGCCACTCTATAGGGGCACTGAGCTGCCTTCCCCACGACACGTCATCTCACATAATTCAGAGCTGATTGGCTGTAAGTACGTGTGCCGCGAAAAGTGTGGTGTGTGAAGAGGAGACGAGAGACGCGTCTAAAACCAGGAAGTAAGCTGCGCAAACGGGATCGAAAGATAAGTTTTCTATCGCCATTGACTTCAATACATAATTTTTCCAAAATAAGGTCCCATGGGGCGGAAGTAGAAGGGCGGGACTTCGCCGCTCTACAGGGATGAGTATCGTTAGGATTTTATCGCTACTGATACCGATACTGCTTATCAATACCGGTATTTTTCGATACTCTTATCGATACTTTTCAATAATTTGGTGCTCAAAATTATAGACACGATTACAAGATGTGAAGATAAAACAACAATTATTTTATTGTAATGTATTTGTATTTAATGTAACTTTTTCAATGCGATACCAAGCAGGTATGAGTGTGTTTGACAGTGTGTCTCTGGAAGGGAGGCGGTTATTATGGCCAGTTCATAAATCCATGTAACCATGACCAGTTAAAACGAGACGCTGTTATGGTTATCTGAGAGAACCCAAACGCAGGACATGGCAGTGTGTTACAAAGGTTTTATTTGGAGGAGATAATCCGGCTGGAGAGTATCCACTGAAGCGTAATCCTGGAGCACAAGAAGAACAGGTAAGAATATATTCAGGTGTAGCGAAAATAGTCACTATACTTTAAGAAGGCTGAGAAGGCTAAGAGTTTTACCACTGGGGTTTAACAACGATCTGGCGCTGACAGGTTGTGGAGCCTCCGCTGATATACCATCCGTAATGGCTGATGGGAATCAGGTGTGTCGCAGAGGAGAGTGCTCAACTGTTTGCAGCTGGTGGAGATTTGAGCCGGGAGCCAGGAGTCACAGGCACCACGCCCACACAGACAGGGAAAGGGAAAACACACACACAAGCTAGGTGGCTGGAGAATGCAACCACCACAGACGCTGCATGCGCACCTCCTATACCGAAAGCTCCGGTCAGCTAACCATTATAACCCATTTATTATTTATAATTGTAATGATGGATTATCAGTAATAATTTCAAAGTTACACTGAGACATTGGATTGACCTTCAGCAGCGTTGTTATGCCCTTGAACACAACTTTTGATCACAAAACAGCAAAGGTAAGACATAATTATCATGGCTACGTAAAGTGAAGTTGTTTTCTTGCTCTTTCCTGGCTGCTAGTTCAGTGAGTGTTGTCGTACAGTGATGGGACTTATACCAATGGAATCTGTGGAACCTCAGCTTTCATGTGATATGTCGTTTGTGCAGATAACATGACGTAGAAAAGATAGCTTTGGCCAGTTATGTGCTAAAGTAGCCGTTAGCCCCGTTAGCTCATTTAGCTAAGTGTTGATTTAGACTTGCTGTTGGACTTCTGTTCGGTGTAGGTAAAAATTGTTAATATCGTCTGCTAGCTGAGTTTCTTCCCGTTAAGTGGGTATGCATCATTAATAGGTTGTTAAATGTTAAGAAGCCTTGAGACGCTGTTTCTTGCCAGATGTAGCACCGGTTCTCGTCCCTACTTGTTCAAAACCAATAAGCTAGTAGTTTTACTCTAATTGACCTGAACAGGTTCCCTATTCTGAAGTTGCCTCCTCTTCACACTTTGTAAATACATTATAGCACACAACTACTGAAATTAACCTCAACAGTACATGAACATAGTAGGCACACGTTGAAATGTCTGTTTTATTAATGAACCACTAAAGAGAGGTTCAGACACATCCCAAAACATGTCAAGGACGAAGGTTATAATCACCTGACTGTCAACCATCAACAATTTCCTTACTTGCAATAAATAAGCACTAATTAGGGTTATTGAGGAAAAACTCAACTAATGGCCTATTACTTGTAGAATAAGGTCATGTAGAATAAGGCATTAATAAGTGTTTTATAATGACTAATAAAGAGCCAATATAGGCTACTGCTAATATGCATGATAATTGACAACTAGTTGATGGTGAATTTGTGTACCTTAATATAACCCAATTCTGCAATGGATCTACCCAGAGCAACTTTGGTTAGTTGTGTTTTATTATAACTTATTTCCAAACCTTTCTTTATTGCAGCGAGGATGTGGAGAAGCTTCTGGCTGCGTACACTAAGGATAAGGGTGACGCTGCTTGGCACGCTGCACTTTCACTATATAACTCAACCTGGGAACCAACGCCCAGCCAAGAGAGCATCAAGAAAACCCTCGTTCACATTGAAACAGACTTCCTCTTCCTGGCTTCTACTCAGGCTGCACTGAAGCTTCATGCTGACAACGCAAAGTGATTATAACATCTTGCTATACAGATGCTTCCAGTTTATCTACAAGCCCTTTTGTTCCACACCATGCTTTATAATTTAAAGGTCCCCTATTATGCTGTTTTTCATCAATATATCACAGGTCTCAGATATATCCAGAGCCTGTCTCTGATTGGCTGAAACACCAAACAGATCATTGCAGCATCCCATAATCCCCTCTGTTTCAGCTCTGTTTCCAAAGTGCTGATTCTCTGTCTGTTACTTTAGATGAAAATAAGGAGCCCCTCCCCACGCCCCTCTGAGAGACATTTGGTTACAAAGAACTAGGGTTGGGAACCGAAACTCGGTTCCAGATGAGAACCGATAAGAAAATGCCGGGTACCGGGTACCCATACAAAATACACAATTTCGGTTCTGCTTAACGGTTCCTAAACGTGGTAGACCCTGTATTCCACCGGGTCCGTCTGAGCCGCGGCGACCCGGTGGAATGCAGCCAGTGTAAGGGTCATCTGGCCATCTGTGTGTTCTGGAGAATCACAGAACGGCCGGTCGTCAGCGGGCCGTTGACGGCCGGCTCGGTTTGCTGACGGCCGGCACCGCCCTTCATTTTTTTAAACGACATCATGTAAGTTGCGGCGACAGAGGTCCACAGTTTCCCCGCAGCGAGGCTCCCCCGCCCTCCCGTAGACAGTTCACGAGCTCACTTCATAACACCAAAGATGGGTCGCGGTAAACGCTCTGAAGTGAGGCTCCACTACACTAAAAAAGAAAAAGACAAGGCACAGTGTAATGCCTGTTAATAGCTTGCCACAGGCATAGCTCAGTTCAAATAAAGCACAGCTATTGTGCAATACATTTGTATTGCATGTATATTTTTTATTTGTAAAAATGTCAGTTAAAGCTTAAAAAGATTAAGATATTTTTGTTATCTAAACGTTTGACCTCTTTCTTTTACAATTTTGGAATTGAAACGGGGAATCGATAAGAACCGGAATCGGAATCGATACATTTCAAACGATACCCATCCCTAAAAAGAACACAATGGTGCTCTAGGAGGAGATTCAGGCGATAAGGGAGGGGGGGTTACACAAGCCAAAACATCGTTATGACATCATAAAGTGGCCAAAATCTGATCAGCTCATTTTCAGACAGGTTTTTATATAAATGGATCATAAAGGTCTTTATGTATAAAAGACATGAACAAGTGGATTTTGCATAATAGGTGACCTTTAAGGAACAAACCCAGGGTTTAACCATTCTATAACTTCATGGAAGTCATCGCAGTAAGTAGGGGATTTTCTTGTATGAGGTTTGCTTTTCTGAAAAGGTAAAAAGTTCCTTTAGTCTCACATTTTGGCTACCTGTTTTCAAACACAGTAAGCCTCAAATGTTTGCACTTGAGTCAGGGATTAAGTCCCAAGTCAACCCTGACAGGTCCCTTAAACAATCAGATTGTCTCTTCACCACATGTAATGCCATTTTTCGATGCACACGTTTTGAAAACTCATTCTTCTTCGTTGTGAACTCATTGTCATATCCCTTTTCTTCCCATGTGTCACCAAAGAACTGGCCGTACCTACTCCTACCTTTTCTCTGAGCCCAGCCAGATGGCAGGCATTTTCAGACCTTTCCCTAAGTGGATGGGAGCCGACCATACGGACGATGTGCCTTACGTGTTCGGAAAGCCTTTTACGACAGCATTGATGTATTTAGCCAGCCACCGGGACCTCTCTGGCTACATGATCGCCTACTGGACAAACTTCGCCAGAACAGGGTAAAAATCTTCCGACACAAGACATAGGAGCATCACAGAAATCAAACAAACCTGAATTAGATATTGAAGGCAAGGCACATTTATTTATATAGCAACTTTCAACACAAGGCAATTCAAAGTGCTTTACCAAAATGAAAGACATTAAGAAACATATTATAAAATGGCATTTAAAAACACTCATTTAAAAGCAAAGATAAATAAAACATGAATAACAAAAACATTAATTAAAGTCACAGTGCAGTGTGAGATACACACATCTGAAATGTTTAGCTCTGACTCTCAGTCATTGCTAACGTTTTAGCAGAAATAGTTTTCCATGACCTCACTTTCTTTCTATTTTCTTTTTTTAACTTATCCTTTAGTTCTTTCAAGTGGTTCACGCTAAACGAACCCCCTTTGGAACATTTTAATCTGCAACCCAATATTCTGAAAATTAAACGGATCGTATTTGTGTAGCATATACAATTAATTTGCTCGCAGACATTCATGTGGCTTGCTAGTTTTGGACCCTATCTGTCACCCCAATACACGTAGGGCACTTTATTTGAAGTAGAAAACTATAACTGTCTTTATTTGATTGCTGTATATCCATCCATCCATCCAGGGACCCCAACGAAGGAGAACTGAGCGTGCCTGCTACCTGGCCAACATTCAACAGCACTGGACAGAAGTTTGTGGAGCTCAACTCTAAGATGGACGAAAGCTATGTGGGAGAGAATATGAGAATGCCTTTCGTGGATTTATGGACCAACGTAATACACAGCCTCCCCAACATCATCCCCGAATAAAGATCATATGCATCAGCTGTGCACTTCAGTGTGGACATGACCAGTGTTCAATTATTATTGGTTTATGAGAAAATAAATGAATGGCAAACACTATTCAATTTCCTCGGTTTCATTATTTTATATCTTTGACCTTTATACATTGTAGTGCTAAAAAACAAACACATTACATGTATGGTATCTAAGCTAAGAAGCTAGCCTACTAATTATTGTGTTGTCATATTAAACCTATAGCACAACAGCATGGACACTAATACATGTATAGCAACTGTTAATTTAACAAAGCTCTCACAGTGGGCTGCTTTACCACCAGAATATTCTGAAGTGTCTTAATAAAAAATCCTCCTGTGGCTTTCTGTCTTGGTTATGTCAATGAGCAACCCAGTCTCACGGGCCGGTGTTGTGTCACATTATGCCTCCCCGTCATGAAATGCCCCCCTTGTCACGAGAACGCGCATTTCTAAATGACCACTAGCATGACCACGCTATGCGTACAAAATAAAAGTGTCACATTCATAAAAAAGATAGCAAGGGGGGGCATATTGTGATGGCCAGGCCTGTCATAAAATGCCCCCCCCCCCCCCAAAAGAGGTGGGTTTGAATTCCACCCTCAAGCCTTTTTCAGGGTATGGTTCTAGGACTGGTACCAATAAATGGAGCAAGATTCATGAATGTCACCCTTTTATTTTGTACGCATAGCGTATATAATAATATGCTGACAAAGACTATGTAACATTTGTAAACATATATTTTCATTATTAGATGACAACTATGTAAAATTAAACAATACATTTTAAAGCACGTTTATACAGACAGGACGTAACAATAATGATAAAAAAAAAGATTTAAAAAACAAACTGAAAAGGAAGTGACGAATGAATTTCGACACCTCAAATACGGAGCGAAAAGTTAAACCAGAAGAATCAAGACTATGAGCTACCACTAAACAACTCACAGTCTGAAAATTACTATTAATAAAAACCCTGAACGTTTACTTTTCGTTTTAAACATCGTTTTAAGGTGTAAACCTATGGTGTAAACGTGTCATTTAGAGGTGTAAACGTGTCATTTAGAAATGCGCGTTCCCGTGACAAGGGGCGCATTTCACGACGGGGAGGCATAATGTGACACAACACCGGCATTTCGTGTTAAAGTCACAAAATGTAATCTATTGATTCGTGTTCACCAACACGATTTTCCCCTTTTTTTCGTGTCGCATCACAGAACGATTTTAAAAGCAATGTATTTCTATTGGTAGACACAGGATGGGTCAAATGCAGAGAAACAATTTCCCCACGGGGATTAATAAAGTATATTTAAAAAAAATGCCGGACAGATCTTAAAGTAAGGGTTACGATCCACCCGCTGTGAAATGAACTTATCTTCCATATTTGCTGCACTTATGTTTACGGAAGTTGAGATGTTTCTTGGTTGTGATTGGTTGTTCCTCGTCACATGACGAGCAGTGCGCGCTGCGGCCATGGATGTATAATAACGGCCCGTCCACACAGCGGCGTGCGTTGAAGCTTCCAACGCTTCTGCCCATTCACTTTGAATGGGGTGACGTCACTTTTAGCCGAACTGCATCGTGGGAAGCGACGCGGAGCGTTGCTGGCGTGGCTCGCTGCAAAAGTTGAGCAATGTTCAACTTTTGAAGCCTCGGCAGAAGCGTCAGCCAATCGAATCATATGCCAGTACAAGCTCTAGCCAATCAAACCGCTGCTTGTGTGTCAGGGTCGGGAGATTCATGTGATTGGTTGTTGGTCGAGTGTCAGACACGCCCGCCGGCAAGCGTCAACGCACGCCGCTGTGTGAACGGGCCGTAAGGCTGCGGCGGCCCCAAAGTTGAAGGCCGCGGCCAGAAAAAAAGCCCTTGGCAGCCAGTGCACGTCTCCATTGAAACCAATAGAAATGAGCTTGCAACGCTGATGTGTATGGCTCCGTACAAAGTTGTACTCATTGCATTAGTATACTGTAGCTTTTTACACTGGAGGCGTCCATCTCGGCCGAAGTTGGTTCATATCAACCTAAAGGTACATCATTATGGTAAATGTCGCCTTTAAGGAGCAGAACATTTTTGTTTTATTTGTGTGTGAATAATGAAATAATTTCAAATGTGTTTTTCTTTGATAGGTAATTGGTGTGGAGAAGATTAACCTCAGCCTTGCTTTGAACATTGTTCCAAAGGCTCTGTAGTAAATGGTGAGTATTCAAATGTTTTGTGTGATTTATTTGACTAACTTAAACTTGATCTTTAACTAATTGAAAACTGGTATTAGTCTGAACATTTCTGAATATTTATTCATAACATTTACATACTGCAAACATTGCAGGGATATACACATTTTCTGATTTATTAGGCAACAGTTATTCAGAAAGTGAGAGGCAAAAGCCAAACATTCTGCGATAAAGCCTCCTTCACAAAAGGGATAATGTTTTGTTTGTTGAAATGGCTATAAGGGTGTTTCTTATATGTAGTCTTACATTACAGTAATACTTATTTTAAGTCGCTTTGGAAAAAAACGTAAATGAAATGTAATGTAGTCTAACCTGGTTGTTCGTACTTGATATAAAAAGTTATTCTCACTATCACAACACCATTCAACAGCACCACAGATTCCATCCTCCAAAAAGAGCTTTTGTAAAAAGACCTCTCACAGAGTTTTAACAAAAAGTATGATCACCTCCATGAAGGAAGGATTTATTGCAGGACTTGTGCATTCGACTGCATTTGATTTTGCTAGGAACAACCAAAAACCCTGCATTCTTGGAACGCAATGCCCTGGTGGGACAGTAGGTATAATGAACTCTTTAAGATAAAGATGGCGCCTGCCCATTAAGGGCTTTGTAGGCGAGAAGAATAATTTTAAATTCTATCTTGTGTTCTACAGCAGTGGTTCTCAAATGGGGGTACGCGGACCCCTAGGGGTACGTTGGAGTACTGCAAGGGGTACGTGACGTTTATTTTATGTTAATTAAAAAACAATTAAAAAAATCAGGAAAAGTAGCGAAGTTTGAGCAGAGTGGGTTTTATATTAACAGAGTTACACATATTTCAAAACGCAAAGTGTAATAACTGCAGTGGCCTTCCTGTCACTGAGAATAACAAAGATCCTCAGTGAAGCACAAACCCATGTTTCACTACATTGTAAGTATAACTTATTAAAAAGATCAGTTCAATGCAACTAATGTCGTCTTAGTGTTATTGCATGATGTTAAAATGGGTTTGCCATGAATTTAGTGATGGATTGTAAACATTTGGAATGTAACATTTAAGTGTTTCTCAGTTACAAGGTTGTTGTTTTAATAAATCAGACACTGATGGTGCAGCGCTGTACTGTACCTCTTTGTAGGCATTTTCTCCTTAACAAATTGTTTTTGCGCTGATCAGGGGGTACTTGGCTGAATTTTTTTTTCAAAGGGGGTACATGATTGAAAAAAGTTTGAGAATCACTGTTCTACAGGGAGCCAAAACAGGAGTAATGTGGTCCCTTTTCTGTGCTCTGGTCAATACATTTTCAATCAGCTGAAGCAACTTAACTGACTTCTTGGTATACCCTGATAATAAAGAGTTACAATAAGCTAGCCTTGAAGTAACAAATGCATGGACTAGTTTCTCTGCAGCGTTTTGAGGCAAGATATGCCTGGTATGTGATTTTGTAAATACATTTAGCACACAACTACAATCATAACATCATTAGAAAATGAAATGGTTTGATGATTTTTATGACTGTGATATTTTGTTTTCTTTGATAAATGCGGAGTTTAAACGTATAACAACCCTGCCCCTCCAATCAAGATGTCTCTCTCAGCTGGATGTGCTATCTGACAAACTTCTGAAGATTTTTGAGAAGAGAGGAGGACAGATACGTAGGCCAGCGTCTGAACTGAATTATGTCAAACATGCAGTAGTGACTGGTCAGCCCCACATAGTGTCAGCAGAAAGTATTAAAAATAATGATTACCAAAAAATGCAAAAAAATATATATATTTTAAGATCATATTTAATCATCTTATTCGTCTGTACATTGCTTTTTTTGTCTGTTCTTCTAATTAGTGTCTACAGTGTGTGCCTATTGAGCTGTTTAGAGCCATGTGGGACAAAACCCGATCCTGCCCCTCCCTCTCACTGTCTAAGTGAACGGTGACTGTAAAAACTACACTGCGCATGCTCAGAGTCTTGTCCTATTTAATGTGTGTGGCAAAAAAATAATGACCATAGGGGCATAGTGCTGCCATCCCCACCATACGTCATCTCACATCATTCAGAGCTGATTGGCTGTAAGTACGTGTGCAGCAAAAAGTATGGTGTGTGAAGAGCAGACGAGAGTGACGCGTCCTAAAACCAGGAAGTAAGCTGCACATGGGTTCCCTCCACAAAAAAGCAATGAGATTTCTCCATAGGATTTTAGAAAATAGCTCGAAATAAGATCTGTGGGAAACGTAGCTGTTAGATACTTACGGAAGAGGACCAGGGCCAGATGTAAAAACTAAATTGAGAAAAAGTTTTTTTCATGTGAGTTTTGAGAAAAAGAGTCAGAATTCAGATTTTTTTTTTTTTTTTTAAATCTCAGAATTCGGAAAAAAAAAGGAAATACATTTCCAAAATATTCTGGAAAAATAAAAAATATTCAGAAAGAAATTAAGATTCTTTACGGAATTGTGAGAGAAAATAATCCTGAAAATCTCAGAATTTGTTTTGCACAAAAAATAAATCTGAATCAAAATTAAAAAAAATAAAACACATTTCAGAACAAAACAAAAACATATTTTCCCCCCCCAAAAAACGTGACATTTTTCATAGAAGAAAAAACAATATAATATTATAAATATAAAACATTCACATGTGGCCCTGATCCTCTTCCGTACTTACTTTACCAGTGTGACGGCCCCTAGGCCTTCCACTCAAGTCCCTGGTTAGCCACTCCCCCAATCAGGAGAGATTGCTGACACCTGATTTTGGTTGACTGCTCAGCTCCAAGTATGGGTGCCTGAGCAGTCAGGGTGTTTCTCAATGTCGAGGAAGGATGCTCCAGAGCCACTATTTCAAGGATACTACGTCATCGAGTCCCGTTCCAATGTCCAGGATACTTTGAATTCTACCGAGGCCGGCGTCCTTCGTTGCGGGAAATTTCGCGGCTGCACATGTGTAGACTCTTCGGTCTTAAAATCCCCACAATGCTTTGCGCACGGACCAATTTCCCAAATCTTTGGCGGAAAATTTAAGGGCGGGGCCTCTCATATGACGCACACCTGCACACTTGCTCGCCTGTTCCATTCTTCGTTCTCCGAATGCCAGGAAGGATTCTTGCCTAGCCTCTGATGGAACTGACTCGGAAGACATGTCCCACCAAGGAAGCGTCCTCGACATTGAGAAACACCCACAGTCTCTCTCTCCTCTTGGGTTGCTTGGCTCTACTGGACCTTGGTTTGTTTGTCTTTGCTTTATATACTGATGCATGTTCACACACTCACACACTACACACATTACTGATTAACTGACTTCATAATTAACTGAGTTTCTTTAAATAAATATACTTTAATTGGATAAGAATGATGTGTGGTCTCCTTCTTTTGTCCGTCCTTGAGCCAGGGCGTGACATGGGGGCTCATCCAAGTCAAATTCTGTTGGTATGAATGTTCTGTGATAATTTAGGTTGGAGTATCACACATGGATGTAGTTGTTTTGGAGAGCTTTATAATAATCTAGTTTGGGCCAGTTTTCTTTGAGGTAAATATGCTCAAATGTTTGGTGTGGCTGGTGTTCTCCTCTGTGAGGCCAAGCAGCAGGTTCTAATGGAGGGTCTGCTGCGGGGGGTTGGGTTGAGTGTGACAGAGAAAGTGGCCAGAGCAGTTGTCTCGGGATCACGTCCATGGTTTCTTGTGGGGTCTCTGTGTATACAGTTGCCTTCCAGTATCACTGGGTTTCAGTGAATAAATACCCGCCACAAGTATCTGTACGAAGACTAGGTACGAGTTTAGTCAGATAAGGGACATACTGTGATGAGTTAGTTGAGCATGGGGAGTCACCATGTTGTTGTTGCCACTAGTTGCATAGTGTAAAGGTTTGGTGTATGTTACTTCAATGTGGTTATCTAGGTTGCTAGATGTTTGTGGTTTGATATGGCTAACATTGTGGAAGATTTAGTTCAGTGTCCCTCGGATGAGTTGTTGGAGCAATGTGAGTGCGCTTAAGACCTTCCTTTTTGATAAAGCTTATAGTTAGGGCTGATTAGATTCAGCCCCTAGTTTTGCTGATATAGGCTTAGTTTGTCGGGGGACATCTTACTTCTTCCTTCTCTCTGTCTATACCTGTGTACTCTCATGTTCCGATTAACCCAGCTTCCCCAAATGTCTTTCTTTTTGATGTCTATATACGCCGGGATCCGGAGTCATGGATGATCCTGCGGTCCTGTGTCCTGCATCGCGAGCCCTGGATCTTGAGTCGTGGCTGTGGTACTGGATCATAGGTCCTGGATGGATATCCTCGTGGATTCATCTTCCTATTATACACACATGCATTTCCAAACATTTGGACTACCTATGTTGCAAATGTATTATCTTTTCAATTTACACTCAGCATCTATTGCACGTCTGTCCGTCCTGGGAGAGGGATCCCTCCTCTGTTGCTCTCCCTGAGGTTTCTCCCATGTTCCCCTTAAACTGTGGGTTTTCTCAGGAAGTGTTTCCTTGTACGATGTGAGGGTCTAAGGACAGAGGGTCTAAGGACAGAGGGTGTCGTATTGTCATACTGATATTCTGTACACACTGTGAAGACCACTGAGACAAATGTAACATTTGTGATATTGGGCTATATAAATAAACATTGATTGATTGATTGATGTACAAAGGAGCAGTTGCTATTACTCTGTTGATGTTGATTCCAAACAAACAAAGGAAACCCTGACAAGTGTTATAAAGGCTCATTTGCTAGACTGTGCAGTACGGATGGACAGGGGAGGTAAGAGCATTGCAACTAATTTTGGCTTAACTTTTGAACAACAGAAAGAATTGTTGATTTTGAGATTGGAACAAATTAAACTGGATTTGGAACTGAAAAAACTGGCTTTGATTAGGGCAGGTAAAATGTCTGCATCGGCTTTGAATGAGGAACTTGTAAGTTCACGCTTTGATGTTGCAAGTCATTTACTGTTGCTGCCAAAATGTGACGAACATGATGTAGACACTTTTTTTTGTCTGTTTGAGCGCTGATTCAAGGGGCTGGCCTGATGAGGACAGAACTTTTGTGTTGCAGTGTGTGTTTACAGGTAAAGCACAAGAAGCCTACTCCGCTGTATCTTCTGACGCCTGTAAAGAGTACGATACAGCTGTTTTGAAGGCTTATGAGTTGGTGCCTGAAGCGTACCGCCAACGTTTTAGAGACTGGCGAAAGAGTGGTAACAAAACACATGTGGAATTTGCATGGGATTTGATCTTGCATTTCAAGCGCTGGTACTCTGCTTCTGGTGTAAAAACCATGGATCAGTTATGTGATCATTCTGGAGCAGTTGAAACAGTCTGTCCCTGAGAACATTGCAACATATATTAATGAACATAAAGTCACATGTCCAAGCGCATCTTTGGTGAGCGCTATGATAGGAATGAATCCCAGAAAGCAGATTATTTGTCCCCAAAGCATCCTAATGGCACACGCAATGCAAATGTGTGTCATTATTGCCATCAACAGTTGGAAAAAAGAATGTCCTTTGCTAGAGGGGAAAAGCAACACTTTTCATGTGAAGTCAGTTGGTTTGGCTACAACTATTCATAATCCCAAAGTTGGTGAAACAGAAGTCTTGGCTCCATTGCAAATGCAGGGTAAGCCAATTGATATCTCAGAGGTTGAGTCGGGTTATGATCCATTTATGTCTGACGGTTTTGTAACTCTAGTTGGGAGTGACAAGAAAGTTCAAGTCAGGATTTTGAGGGACTCAGGAGCTTTGAATACTTTTGTGAGGGAGGCCATCTTGCCTTTTTCTCCAGATTCAGACATGGGGCGCTGTGTTCCAGTCAGAGGGATTGGTCTGCAAACCATTTCTGTGCCTGAGCATAAACTGTTCTGTCCTGTGATTTGGTCCAGAGAGAAGTGGAGGTTGGTGTTCGTCCAGAGTTGCCCGTGACTGGAGTGGACATCATGTTGGGAAATGACCTGGCAGGTGGTCGTGTTTGGCCAGATCAGGCAAAGCCAATCAGTGGTAACAAAATAAACATTGCAGGAAAGAGTTTTCATGTTAGAGGCGAGGACTGGGTTTGCTCTGAAGTGTGGAATGATGAACTTTGCTAGAAGAAGCAGTTGTTACACATGTGGCAGGAAGAAAATGATGAAAGCTGGAGGAACAGATAGTTGGAAAACTCTGGCTGGGAGGAGCAGGGGTCTCTTCAGTGTAAATGATTGGAAGTGCAACACATATGGCAATGTCAATTGGGCTAGAAGGTCAGAGTGCAACATTTGTAACACACAGAAGTATGCCAAAGAGAGCTACAGTAACCTCTTTGGGTAAGGTGGGGCAGGCAAGGGGCGCTTCGTCCCATTCTCATTTAAGTTTTGACCATACAGGCATTCCCTGTTTCGTCCACTAAGCAGCAGTAGTTGCTTTTCCTGGGGATAGCCTTTAACGATTGCAGGTTTTGTGCACATTTCAGTAGTCACCTCATGTGCCGTTTCCATAGTTCCTTTTTTGCCTAGTGTCACTTATAATGCAGTTTGTATGTGCTCTTAAACGTGCTACTCGGAGTTATGAATTGGAAGAAATGTGTCTAATGTTCTTCTTTTGTTTCAGGATCTGAGGTGATACCTCATTCTTAAGGGGGGAGGTGTGACGGCCCCTAGGCCTGCTTGGACTCAAGTCCCTGGTTAGCCACTCCCCCAATCAGGAGAGATTGCTGACACCTAGCTGATTCTGCTCAGCTACAAGTATGGGTGCCTGAGCAGTCAGTCTCTCTGGGTGTTTCTCATTGTCGAGGAGGCTTGCTTGGTAGCACATGTACCTCCGAGTGAGTTCCTTAAG
This sequence comes from Gymnodraco acuticeps, assembly GCF_902827175.1. Classification (NCBI taxonomy): domain Eukaryota; kingdom Metazoa; phylum Chordata; class Actinopteri; order Perciformes; family Bathydraconidae; genus Gymnodraco; species Gymnodraco acuticeps. The sequence goes on along the minus strand of NW_022992140.1, from coordinate 281,354 downwards.
AAGCGAGGTCCCGCCTTACATTTTCCGCCAAAGATTTTGGAAATTGGTACGTGCGCAAAGCATTGTGAGGATTTTAAGACCGCAGAGTCTACACGTGCAGCCTCGAAATTTTCCCGCAACGAAGTACGCCGGGCTCGGTAGAATTCCAAGGATCCTGGACATTGGAACAGTCCTTCGGCGGCACTCGTTGACGTAGCATCCTTGGAATAGTGGCTCTGGAGCAGCCTTCCTCGACATTGAGAAACACCCACTCTCTCCTCTTGGGTTGCTTGGCTCTACTGGACCTTGGTTTGTTTGTCTTTGTTTTATGTAAGGGATAATGTGCAGCAACGCGGTCATTATGGGGAAAAGAACACCGACAGGCTGATCAGGAGCCCGACGCGAAGCGGAGGGATCTAGATCGGCATGAAGGTGTTCTTTTCCCCATAATGACCAAGTTGCTGCATATTATCCCGCTTATTACATGGCCACATTCTCAACAAAGTAACATCATGACTCCCAATATTAATTGAAATGCTTTTATGGATTTAGAAAATTATTTTATTGATTTAAAAAATAGTTGTATTGATTTAAATTGACATGCATCCGCTAAGAAAAATAGTCCGTTGTTACCGTTTGAACTAACGTAGCAACGGCAGGAACTGCTTCGATAGCGTTTTTGAGGAGCTTTTTGATTACAGATTTGAAAACATCGCTGCTTGCTTTAAAAGTAGCACAATTCATGATGTCAGACCTTGGGAAGTATCTAGATATCCCTGCCCTGATGCCAAAGGAACTGCACACTGAATATGTGTCGCCGTCTGATGTCTATGTCTGGACCGCTGCGTAAAAAGGAGGGTTTCTGCCCGTTACTTCTCCGCTGTTTTCTTGTCCCTCTTGTCTTTTTCTTTTCTTCACTGGGGGACTCATCAGCCACTAACCATTCCTCCAAATTACTGTGCTCTCCAAATATATTAAAAGTAATGTTAAAATCCTCCATGTTGCTATCACACGACAGCGGGAAACTAAAGACAATCAGACAGTTTGCTTGCTTTTCAAACTGTTACATTTGAAAAACAGTTAGAGCGTCTCTTGTCAGTTTGAAAAGCCAACGGCAGGAACTGCTTGCGTTTTTGAGGAGCTTTTTGATTACAGATTTGAAAACATCGCTGCTTGCTTTAAAAGTAGCACAATTCATTATGTCAAACCTTGGGAAGTATCTAGATATCCCTGCCCTAATGCCAAAGGAACTGCACACTGAATATGTGTCGCCGTCTGATGTCTATGTCTGGACCGCTGCGTAAAAAGGAGGGTTTCTGCCCGTTACTTCTGCGCTGTTTTTCATGTCCCAGTTCGAAAAGCAAACTGCATGCAGTTTGCTTTTCGGCCCAACGGTATACAGTTAAATCGACCGGACTTCTTTCTGAAGATGTGAGCGTCCTTAACAACGGTCAATAAGTCCTTGACAGCGGTCTGTCTGTTCGGTATTAACAACGTGTCACGTGTTCTGAATTGACCAATCAGAATCGAGTATTCAACTAAGCCATGTAATAAATACTGATACATGTTCACACACTACACACATTACTGATTTACTGACTTCATAATTAACTCAGTTTCTTGAAATAAATATACTTTAATTGGATATGAAGGATGTGTGGTCTCCTTCTTTTGTCCGTCCTTGAGCCAGGGCGTGACAACCAGCAACACACAAGTTACAACAACTCCCATGATCCCACGCTGCTTCACGACGTTGTCAAACCCGTATTTGGTTGTTGATCGAGAGACCCCTAGCTGCAGGAATGACAAACTTCCCTTTTAAAAAACAAGAATATCTGACTTAAAGTGGACCTATCATGCTATATTTGAACAATATATTGTAGGGCCATACCTATATAAATATAGTTTTTTTTTCAAAATACCAAACAGATCCTGCATTTTAGCCATGCCTCATTTCGCTCCATTGGCTCTTTCCAGCCCTGTTTTTGCAGGGGGCTGATTCTGTGAGCTGCACCCCCTGCAGGAGAGGGGAGCGTGCTCTGAGATCAGCTGCTAGGCTGCAGCGGGGAGAAGAGGGGGAGAAAAATAGATCTCCGTCCTCCGTGTTTTATTCTTATATGATTATATAGAGTCATTATTCATTTGTTTTAAAGCTCAATAAATAACAAAGAAGACCTTTGACCGGCACTTTTCTAATTTTGTCCGGAAGATTTCAACTTTAACGGACATGTTGGCCGGCGAAAAAAAAAAAAACTGAAACTCTGCAGCACGGTCCCCTCGTCCCTTGGAAGAGGCGGAGAGGTGGGTGTTTGTCATCTGCTGGTGGACTACCGGAGATAATTACAGCGCTGGCCTCGACGGGGAGGGATTGCATTGAATTACAGCAGCGGGAGCAAACGCTTGCCTCGGGGAGGGAGAAAAAGAGCCACAGCGGAGAATAAACAGAAGGGCAACCATGGCAACCATGCGCGGGAAGCCTTCTTCGCTGCATACTACAGCACCACTTACAGGCCTGGCATATGTACTACAGCGTCTCCGGCGCTTTCTAACGGCAATGGCCGGCCGTGGCCCAACCCCACATTCCCCTGATAGGTGGAGAGTTGCCTATATAGGCGGACCTCCTCGTTCCTGACGTCAGAGAACTTTCAAATCTGGATCAGTCTGTATCAGATCCGTTGCAGCCCCATTTTTAGAGATTTGGGTATGGAGGAAAAGAGAGAGGGTTGTGATTTCTGACACTTGGTGAGTTCCCCGGAACACCGGGGACACATTCATGTATAAAAGACATACAAAAGTGCATTTTGCATGATAGGTCCCCTTTAAAATGTAAAAATGCAGATGATGATCGTTGTCTTTGTTACAGTAAATATTCTAACACATGGAAATGATTGTGGAAATGATTTATTGAAGTTGAGCACCAATCTGAATCTACAGCAGACATCGGAACCCGTCTGACGTTGCATAGGAAACAGTACGACGAACTCCAACACAAACTTCCATATTCCCAAATACCTTTTACAGTCACTGATCGGAGAGATTTCTGAACAAGAAAGGATCTAATGAAGTATTTAAATAAAGTCATGAAATGGAGGTTTCCATGTTACTTTAGATTTTTGGGGAAATTGGATGTTAAAGGCTCGGCTATGAGAATAACCAGGGACTGAATCAACATTCTCACTCTGTGTAATCTTCACGTTTTTATACAATAATGTTTTTTGGCAATATACTCTACCAACTACTTTAACAGTGCCTTCTGTCTAACTGTCCATACTTGCAGTTTTTCCTAACAGAGAGTTTTTTTAAAACATTTTTAAAACAATCAGTCACATTTTAAGAGTGAAATAGTGAGAGCCACCTTCTAAAACCAAGTCTGACTACATGAAGAACATTGTTTGCATCAAAACTGAACAAAATGAATGTATATTTTTCACATATCGATAATAAAAATGATCTTTTTTTTTTTCTTTTTTTTTAGGTAAAATTCTTCACCAACTACTTTTTTGTAACAGTGTCTTCTCTCTAGACCGCCATGCTTCCAGTATTTCAAAAAACTTCCCTGAAGAAAAATCATTGGTTGCATCAAGACTGAAAAGTATGAGTGCAAAAAGTACATTTGTTTTTTTTGTGGTAATATTGTCAGATGTTATATTGTGTTTGATATCTTCTCAAGCGTAATTAAGATATTTTTTATATTAAACTTGAGCTTTTTTTATTGGCGATGTTGTCAGACTTTAAATTGATGTTGATCTCCACCTAAAAATAATTTAGAAGAAACATTTTAAAAGTGAGAATTGTCTTTGATATCCACTTAAGCGTAATTAAAGCAATTTAAAAACACTGACATGGGAGTTATTTTAGTGGCAATGTTGTCCGACGTTGTGTTTGATATCAACTCAAGCATAATTTAGTTCTTTTTTAATTGACTTTTAAAGGGGCAATAGTCAGATTTTAAATAGTTATGAATATCATAAAGGAAACAGATGAAGACCACAGAGGTGTAGGCATGACTCTGAGTTGAACTCACTTACCTTGTAGAAAATAATATTTTTTTTATCATGTTTGTGAGCATGTATGCACTGCTGTTGCCTGGATGAAAACATGACTGCCCCCTAGTGGCAGGAGCACCTTAAGACACAATGCAAACCCTGAGAAGGAGCAGCTGAAACTGAAGGCTTTTATCTCCCATGATATCAGAATCCAGCTGGAGGTCAGGAACCTGGTTTCTTCATTCACACGTCACCAGGACAGCAGGGGGGTGAGTCCATCCAAAACACACCAAAAAAAAGTCCAATTTAAACCCGCTTTTATTTCCATGTGGTCTCTTGAAAGCTGGCACTAGGTGTTCTGAGCTTTTGAGGCCAGAGTCCTCTCCCACTGCTCCTCCACCACTCTGTAGAGCTGCATGGTGGCCCGGGCGTCCTCCACCGAGGAGTGGCCCTTCCTCCCAGTCTGAGGACGCAGAGAGAGACACTTTACCGTCACACATACATGTAAGTAGGGGTGGGTATCGTTTGAAATGTATAGATTCCGGTTCCGATTCTGCTTATCGATTCCGGTTCTTATCGATTCCGGTTCTTATCGATTCCAAAATTGTAAAAGAAAGAGGTCAAACGTTTAGATAACAAAAATATCTTTATTCTTTTAAGCTTTAACTGACATTTTTACAAATAAAAAATATACATGCAATACAAATGTATTGCACAATAGCTGTGCTTTATTTGAACTGAGCTATGCCTGTGGCAAGCTATTAACAGGCTTTACACTGTGCCTTGTCTTTTTCTTTTTTAGTGTAGTGGAGCCTCACTTCAGAGCGTTTACCACAACCCATCTTTGGTGTTATGAAGTGACTGAGCTCGTGAACTGTCTACGGGAGGGCGGGGGAGCCTCGCTGCGGGGAAACTGTGGACCTCTGTCACCGCAACTTACATGATGCCGTTTAAGTTAAATTAAGGGCGGTGCCGGCCGTCAGCAAACCGAGCCGGCCGTCAGCGGCCCGCTGACGACCGGCCGTTCTGTGATTCTCCAGAACACACAGATGGCCAGTCCTCCCTTACACTGGCTGCATTCCACCGGGTCGCCGCGGCGCAGACGGACCCGGTGGAATACAGGGTCTACCGCATTTAGGAACCGTTAAGCAGAACCGAAATTGTGTATTTTGTATGGGTACCCGGCATTTTCTTATCGGTTCTCATCTGGAACCGAGTTTCGGTTCCCAACCCTACATGTAAGGTACGTTTATTTCAGTGGCGAACCGTCAGGGCCTTCAAGGTATTCAGAGAATACCCTGGAACACTCAGATAAAACAAACAAAAAATGGATTCAATTATATAAATAAAATGAATAAATGAGAATCGTATCTGTGTTGTTGATCTGTAATATTACAGTGTTATGTTGATTTGTTTGTCCTTCTCAGACCATGCACTACGCATTTCAGTGGTTTTGTGCTAGGAAAAAAAAACGTACGTTTGGACTGACAGTTTGATCAACCAATCATATATTGATTTGTAGCCAATGGGCGTATTCTTTCAGAGTTTCCCTCGGTTCCAGGGTATTCTAGAAGGCCCGGTAGTGGCGGCGGGTGTGTGTGTGTGTGTGTGTGTGTGTGTGTGTGTGTGTGTGTGTGTGTGTGTGTGTGTGTGTGGTGTGTGTGTGTGTGTGTGTGTGTGTACAGAAGGTCCAGTTGTGATAGACACGGTTCGCCACTGGTTTATTTATATAGCACATTACTCTAGTCGTTGTAATTGTTTATGTTCTTTGTAGTTCTCTTTTCTCTTTGTACATACAATCAGTACAGACCGTCGTCTCATTTGTATGCATATCTTTTGCTTTCCACTTATAAATGACAAACATTACTGACGCCAGCCGTTCCCAACCTGTGGAACGCATTGCAAGTGGTCCGCCAAATAATTTGCAAAACATTATGATTTGTGTGGAAACATTTCATCATTAAGAATATTTGTTTTATTTGAACCTCCTTTCCTTTCTCTTTCTCGATCCTCCTTAGCAACGGTCATTACAGTGCTTGACAGCGGTCTGTACTACTGGATTTACAACGTGTCACATGTGCTGAATCGACCAATCAGAACTTTATTTAGCCTCCGTATTGTTTATGGTTGAATGTGGGTCGCGGATTTTTTTTTTGTATTCTTAAGTGGGCCCTGAGTGGGAAAGGTTGGGAACCGCTGACTTGTGCCCGTTGAATATTGGGAATATTGGGTTGCAGATTAGAATGTTCCAAAGAGGGGTTGGTTTAGCATGAAACACTGGAAATAACTAAAGGATAAGTTAAACAAGAAAGTAGAAAGAAAGGGAGGTGAAAGAAAACTATTTCTGCTAAAAAGTGAGCAATGATTGAGTCAGAGCTAAACATTTCAGATTGTGTATCTCACACTGCGACTTTAATTCATGTACCTTTGCTTTTAAATGAGTGTTTTTAAATGCCCTTTTATAATATGTTTCTTAATCAGAATCAGGTTTATCACCAGGTGGGTTGACACGTACGAGGAGTTTGACTTGGTGTCGTGGTGCATACATAAAAGTAAATCTGTTTGCAACTCACATATATCATATCAATAATCCAATTACTGTATACACTATTCTGCACAGTTTCTATCATATTCTGTTTCTATTATATTCAAGTGTATTTTATTTACATGCACTATTGTATCTGTGTTGCTCTGTGGGAGGAGCCTGTGACCTCAGATGTCCATTAGCATATCTACACTGTAGCTTTGCATACATGACCATAAAAGCCTTGAAACCAACAATAGAAAACCCAGATAGAGAAGGCCTAGCGCTGCTGGTACCTGGATGTCTCTGTTGAAGATGGCCTTGGTGAGTCTCTTCAGCGAGGCGACCTCGTTGGGGGCGAAGCCGGCCCTCCGGTTGAGGAGCGGGATGCGGGACGTGTCTCTGGTCAGTACCCCGGGGTGCGCGTAGCCCAGCACCTTGAAGTCGTTGTGGATGGCGTGTCCGATCACCACCTTGCCCATCAGGAGGCGAAGTATCTGCCAACAGAGGAGACCCTGAACTCACCACGACTGTATACAGTGTAGTACATTTACTGTACTGAACAATTTTGAGGTACTTTACTTGAGTATTTAAATATTTTTGCTGGTTTGTAATTCTCCCACCTCTGCATACAACATGTTGAAATACTGAGAGAAGGGTATTTAATGTTTTGCTGGAGACCCTGAACTCACCACGACTGTATACAGTGAAGTACATGTACTCATAAGATAAGAAGTACTTTATTGATCCCAATTTGGGAAATGTTTGCGTTACAGCAGAAACTACTATACTATACTGAAACCTTTTGAGGTACTTTACTTGAGTATTTAAATGTGTTGCTGCTTTGTAATCCTCCCACCTCTGCATGCTACATGTTGAAATACTGAACGATGGGTATTCGAACACTGATATGAATGAAATGATATGAATGAGAAAAGTGATTTTTTTTCATGTGAGGTCTGAGAAAAAAGTCGGAATTCAGATTTGTTTCTCATCAGAGGATTTCCTCACCTCCTTCCTGGCCTCGATGTAAGGCGTGGCGTTGACGAGGTCTCGGTGCCGGATGCCGCTCCACCGGGTCCGGTAGTCCGTGATGGGCACGGGGGGGTTGATGAACTTATCGTAGACCACGTCTCCGTCGTACGACACCAGGCTGCAGCGGGCCAGCTGGCTGTTGCTGCCCTTCGGCCCCGTGCCCACCATCTCACAGTCGATGGCCAGGAACTTGGTGGGCATTGCTGGTGCGGAGGAGGAGGAGGAGGAGGAGGAGGAGGAGGACTGAGTGGTGGTGGGCTTCTGGCTGCTGGAGCACGGGGGGCGATGCTTTTCTGTTCCCAGAATCATTTGTTTTTTCCTGGCACTGAGCGGACGTTGAAGGCGAGGCGCTGCAGAGTGAGTTTGACGGTAAAGTCGTGTTGTTCGAGGAAGTCGGAGGCGCTGAATGATTTGCTCCATTTTGCCGTGGAGGCAGGACTTGTCCCGTTCTGTGGTTGTAATTATTCCTTCCTTCCAGAGAGGAGGAGGCCCTGTGCTCAAACTCACGGGGCTTTTTACGATACCGCTTGTTTTTGTTTTTCCAGTTTGCCGCCGGCGGCCTCTTCTGCGCAGGCTCGTCAGAAAGGCTCACGTTGATCAGAATATTCGACATGGTTCTGGTCGCAGTCCAGCAGAGGTCAAAATAATGTCTCCTCAAAGCAATCGTACAGATGTACTTATTTTGACCTCCACCTCAAAGGGTCTTCAACCTTTGTAAGTGCAACGTTTATCAGCTGACACATCGGTTAAAAAGCATCCTGTGAGAGAAATGAGACCTTATCAAACCACGTCTTCATTTGCAGGACTTTAAGAACATACATTTTATATAACCGGTGTGCATCCACCTGCAAGTTCAGAAAGAACTAGGGGCCTTGAATGCATCAGCACATCTTTCATTAGATTTGGCTTTCTTATTAAACAAAATGTAAGTGTGATGGGGTAGGTAAAAGTAACTAGGTCGATTTACTCAAGTACTGTAGAACAATTCTGAGGTACTTGTACTTTACCCGAGTATTTCAATTGTATGCTTATTTGTACTTCTACTCCAAAACCATATCATATATATTATTCTGAAATGGACCAATCTGCACAATGACTACTTTTACTGTCCCTACTTTAACTATATTTTGATGAGAATACTTTTCTACTTTTACTTGAGTAACATTTTGAATACAGGACTTTTACTGTAACAGAGTATTCCTACACTCTGGTACTTCTACTGTCACTCAAGTACAAGATCTGAGTACTTCTACTTTTACTCAAATACAATATATGAATACTTCTAATTTGACTCTCAAGTACAAGATCTGAGTACTTCTACTTTTTCTCAAATACAACATATGAATACTTCTACTGTTACTCAAGTACAAGATCTGAGTACTTCTACTTTTACTCAAGTACAAGATATGAATACTTCTACTTTTACTTATCAAAGAGTATTTCTACACTGGTACTTCTACTGTCACTCAAGTACAACACCTGAGTACTCCTCCCTCCTCTGAGTTGATCTGAATTTCCTCATAATAAGCTCTTATTTTAAAAATAAACAACATCCTTTTAGACGTTAGCTTAACGTTAGCTCACAAACGTTACTATGCTAACTCCGTGTCTAAGTCCCTGTAAATAACTGTTTCTCAGCGGAAAATTGAACAATAAATGTATGTGGACATAATCAGTTCTATATTGATTCAATACACATCAATAACATATATTAAAATCACTTTAAAAGTGTTAAAGCAGACCTGCAGCAATCTGTCGACCCTCGATATTCTTCCTGCTCACAACAAACGTTCAACATCCGGGTCATATTACCTTCACGGACAGACAGAAAGTTGGAACAAATAGTTACTTTTGCCTGTATGGTATTAGCAGTGCACACATGAATATATCATTAGTTGTTATATACTGTAGTATAATACACGATTTTTTTACTTAAACTTATCTTAATAACTGAATTCATTACAGTAAAGCAACTTTCGAAAATCCAAATCCCCCTGGAAATTAATAAAGTATTTATTTTTCTGATACTGTTCGAGCGCCCAACCTGCCTGAAGGAATTACCGGACGCACCTGAATGCATCGTGCATGTGAATTGTACATCAATGCTAGCTATCAAGTGGCTAACCACAACAAGCCTTATTTGTGCTGGATTTGCTTTATAACTGCCGATTTAAAGTACCCAATATTTTTTAGAAACACGTATTCTTAATTGGTCAAACAAGGCAGGGTTAATAAGACAACTTGTGTTAGCATTAGCTGGCCTTTAAGCCCCATGTCAGTGAATCTACCTTCAGCTGCTCAGCATGGGGAGATGGTTACATCAAGCCTTTCTGCAGAACAACAGAGAGATCTGGCCACAAGAATCACCACGTTCCTGTCCATGTACAGCCACCTGTCCGACTCATATATCATCGTGAGTACTGATGCATGACATGACTTTAGCTTTGTTGTTGTTGGTGTGTGGCAAAGATACTATGATCAAGGTATTGTTAAGTGACTGGTAACCACTAACACACAAGAAATCTAATAAAAAAACACATGCATCTGGAAAAATGGCTCAAATGTCTCATAACTTCATTATACAGCTCTTCACCGTGGCTACTACCAGAGGTGGGAGAAGTACTCAGATATTGTACTTGAGTAAAAGTAGAATGTAAGAATACTCTGTTGCAAGTAAAACTAAAATGTTTTAATAAAAAGACAAAAACATGTATACAGACATAAAAATATAAAGTAAAATTATAAATATGATTGTGAAATGTTTTTAATTTGTGTTGAACTTTTATGTATGCACCTTGACATCAAGCCAAATCCCTCGCACGTGTCAACCTACCTGGTGATAAACATGATTCTGATTCCCTGCAGGAGTTCTTCACTGAGGATCTGTGGAGCTCGTTGCCCAGCAGCTGGAGGGTCGTGCTGCGGGACCTGAAGTACCCACAGATCGCTGACCTGTTACTGGGCGCTTCACACGCAGACAGGAGGTGCATCTGCACAATGACTACTGCGTTTCCACTTGTACTAGGCCAAGTGGAAACGCAACCAAAAACGGGCCCCGCACGGCTCGGCACTGTCTGTGTCATGGCGAATACAGTCGCTGGTTTATTTATGTCTGTAGGCCGTTGTTATGAGTGTGGAGTGAGCATATACAACGTTAGCTTATGCTGCGTTCACACCGGACGCGATGCGACGTTTGGGGGCGGCGCGATTACATGTAAAGTCAATGCAGAGACACGATCAGACGCGAATTCGCTCCGACGGCGCGCATGAAGCGGTGGACGCGGCGCGAATCACGCGATTGAGGCGATTGAAGGGGGCCGCGTCAAACGCGAGAGTTCAATTTTTTCAACTCGGGCGTCAAATTCACGTGACGCGTTCTCGCGGAAGCCAATCAGCGGTGAGGATCTCAGCCTGCCGTCACTGACGTTCAACCAGAAAACATCAGCCATTAGCTGTTAGCAGTTAGCACACAGAGCTCACAGCTCCTCATATCTGTTCAGAAACTGTACAAAAGTTAAACAAGAACAAACCACAGACTGTCTGTGTCATGGCGAATACAGTCGCTGGTTTATTTATGTCTGTAGGCCGTTGTTATGAGTGTGGCGTGAGCATATACAACGTTAGCTTAGCCTGGTCGACCCAATCTCCATTCAGAAAACAAGCATTTTAAAAGGTTTTTCGCCTGCCGTCTTGTCTGCAGACTTGTCAAGCATTAATTCATGGTTTTTACTAACCGGTATCAGTATGTTGTTACGTCGGCATCATTTAGAAACGTGTATTACAATTTAATCACGGTAAAATATGTTCATTTTATTGTAGTTGTAGCTCCCGAGCGCGTCTTGTTTGAATGATGCGAGTAAACACAGCTGGCAGCCGCGGTGAAACTCGAGCGACTAGAGCGATGCGATAGGAGCGTTTAGAGCGAAGCGAATATTCGCATCGCGTCTGGTGTGAACGTAGCATTAGCCTGGTCGACCCAATCTCCATTCGGAAAACAAGCATTCTAAAAGGTTTTTCGCCTGCCGTCTGTCTGCAGACTTGACAAAGCATTAATTCATGGTTTTTACTAACCGGTATCAGTATGTTGTTACGTCGGCATCATTTAGAAACGTGTATTACAATTTAATCACGGTAAAATATGTTCATTTTGTTGTAGTTGTAGCTCCCGAGCGCGTCTTGTTTGAATGATGCGAGTAAACACAGCTGGCAGCCGCGGTGAAACTAGAGCGACTAGAGCGATGCGATAGGAGCGTTTAGAGCGAAGCGAATATTCGCATCGCGTCCGGTCTGAACGCAGCATTAGAGCGAAGCGAATATTCGCATCGCGTCCAGTCTGAACCATAGATTGGTCTGAACCATAGACTGGTCTGAACGCAGCATAAAGCGAGCTCCGCGCTGCACTGGAAACGCGCCATTACATCACCAGAAGTCCTAATTTAAGGGGTCATTTCTCCCAAAAATATTTTCCACCAGCCGCCACTGTACAGGGGCCCAAAATACATGCTCAAAAAACACAAATTCAACAAAAGACGGATTCAATTCACAAAGCTCTGTACAGTAGATGCAAGTTAAAGAAATCCCAATTTTCACTTCCTGTAGTGTTATTTTATTTTATTTCTTTATTCTCTTTTGTCTTTTTTGAGCGCTTCTATTGGCTAGCTCCAACTCCAACACATTGTGATAGGCTAAGGGGCGGGACATCTCTAAGCTGTTGACCAATCACAACAGAGCCGGCTAGCTAACCAATGACTGCCCAGACTGGGCTCTGGTTTCAGACAGAGGTGCTGCAGCACAGACAGTATGAGAAGAATAAAGAGCTTTTTGAACATTAAAGCATGGAGACATGTCACAGTAGAGACACATATGAACCTGAACATCAGCAGAATATTTCCTCTTTAATCAAATAAAATGCAAATACATGTCTTTATGCAGGTGCATGCAGTTGTACTTGTGTATGTATATATATATATATATATATATATATATATATATATTGTGTATGTGTATATATATATACTGCCAGAGTTGTGATTTAAATAATAACCCTGCAGTGTTTGTGGTTGCAGATATCCCTCGGTGTGGCCTCTGTCTCTGTTGGCGTTTCGAGCCACTGCTCAGGCTCTGGCGTTTCCCAGAGAGAGCAGGGAGGGCGGCGGGGGGACCGAGGAGTTTCAGAACAACGAGAGTCAGAGCTCTCTGCTGCGACACATCTTCAGGAAACACGTCAAACCCAAGAAACAGCACGAGATCCGCAAGCTGGGCGCGGTACGAGGGGCTAATGCTGCTATCGCTCCAGTATTGGTCTCTGTGAATAGTGTTTTTTAATCTGTTGCGTTTTGTGTATTCCAGCTGGTGAAAGAACTGTGTGACCAGACTGACTGCAGCAGTGTGGTGGATGTGGGCTCAGGACAGGTATCATCTGATTTGATCACTATCACCCTGTTTCTGGTTTGTTTATTCAGCAATATTTGGGCTTGTCCCCTGCAGTACAAATACTGTAATACGATGTCGTATTTATAAAAGCATTATTATAACATTATTTTTGATCTTTATTAACAGTTTTCCAAAAATAATTTGGTGTTACAATGACTTTCTGGAAACAGAGAGGGGAAACGACTCAGATCTTATACTTGAGTAAAAGTAGAAGTACTCAGATCCTGTACTTCAGTAAAAGTAGAAGTACTCAGATCCTGTACTTTAGTAAAAATAGAAGTACTCAGATATTGTACTTGAGTAAAAGTAGAAGTACTCAGATATTCTACTTGAGTAAAAGTAGAAGTACTCAGATCTTGTACTTGAGTAAAAGTAGAAGTACTCAGATCTTGTACTTGAGTAAAAGTAGAAGTACTCAGATCTTGTACTTCAGTAAAAGTAGAAGTACCAGAGTGTAGGAATACTCTGTTTCAGTAAAAGTCCTGCATTCAAAATGTTCCTCAAGTGAAAGTAGAAAAGTATTCTCATCAAAATATAGTGAAAGTAGCGACAGTAAAAGTAGTCTTTGTGCAGATTGGTCCATTTCAGAATAATATATATGATATGTTTTATAATGATTGATCATTAAAGTGTTCTCAAAGCTGGTGAAGGTGCAGCTAGTTTGAAGTACTTTGTATACTGCAGTGTAGCTTGTGGATTTACTCCAGGTGGAACTAAAGTCTGATTCAACACTTGATTATATTTCACATCAGTCATCCACATCTGTAAAGTAACTAAAGGTATTAAATACATGTAGTGGAGGAAAAGTACACCATGTAGCTCTGAACTGTAGTGGAGTAGAAGTACACAATATTTGAGTATATCTACTTAGTTACTTTACACCACTGCTGGTCAACAATGCAGCTCTGAGGCAGAGAATAAAACATCCGACACACACACTATACTCGTGTTTAAATCGTTGCTCTGTCTGTTGTGATGCTCCCACTTTAACCACTGAGAGGTTTCCTCCACTCAGGGTCACCTGACGCGTTTCCTGTCCTTCGGGCTCGGACTCACTGTGACCGCCATCGAGGCGGATCGCGTGCTGCTCGCCATGGCAACCAAGTTCGACGGAGAGCTGCTGGGGGTCTTGGAAAAAGAGAGGGAGAAGCAGAAAGAGGTAGGTGTTACATTTAGTCCATAAGCAAAGGATACGATTGAGAGGTGCTTTGTTTGTGGTGTCATGGTTAGATTTTGATTCTTGTCTATTTGCCATTTAAGTTCGTATTCAAACCCCTACACTTTAATGTTCGACCACCTTTTGTCTTCAACTTAAGAACGTAAAACATCAAAATTGCAATCATTTTCATTTGTCTCACAGGGGTTGAATACTTATGCAATATATTATATACTTTTTCTACAACATGTTTCTCACATAAAACTAATGACCCTCTTTGTAAGTAAAATGTGAAATAGAACACACTCTTAATGCATCATTTGAAATGCAGAGAAATCTGATCATTTACGAGGCGGTTGAATACTTTTCCAAACCACTGTATCTCCTGCTAGACATCAACACCTCGGCACCGAAATGTACCAATACACATCTGTCTCTTTTCTTAGAGCGGCTCCTCTCTGCTCCCAGTATCTCAGCCTCGACATGTGGCCGGGTGGGTAAACCCCAAGGCATCATGGGAGTCCTTCATCGAACAGCTGAGCGGTGCAGAAGGACCCCAAACTCCATCTGGACCCCAAACTCCATCTGGACTCCAAACTCCATCTGGACTCCAAACTCCATCTAGACCCCAAACTCCATCTGGACTCCAAACTCCATCTGGACTCCAAACTCCATCTGGACTCCAAACTCCATCTGGACCCCAAACTCCATCTGGACTCCAAACTCCATCTGGACCCCAAACTCCATCTGGACCCCAAACTCCATCTGGACTCCAAACTCCATCTGGACCCCAAACTTCATCTGGACTCCAAACTCCATCTGGACTCCAAACTCCATCTGGACTCCAAACTCCATCTGGACCCCAAACTCCATCTGGACCCCAAACTCCATCTGGACTCCAAACTCCATCTGGACCCCAAACTCCATCTGGACCCCAAACTCCATCTGGACCCCAAACTCCATCTGGACCCTGTAAAAAGAGACCGAGAGGCTCCGAAGAAGAGACTTTATCAACGTCACAGCACCAGCTCAGTGAAAAGGATTCTGAAGACGAGGCCTCCAGGTGCGCGTGTGTCCAGGAGGGGGTTCGACCTCCTGGGGAAATGCTCCGTCCAGACTTCGTCCTCACGGGGCTCCACGCCTGCGGAGACCTCAGCTCCACCCTCCTCCGGCACTTCATCAGCTGCCCACATGTGCGCGGCATCACCTCGGTGGCCTGCTGCTACATGAAGATCTCCACCAGGGAGCACCCGTCCCCCCCGGGTCTGATAGCGGCTCCTCACCCCGCAGGCGAAGTACAAAGCATTTGAGTATATCTACTTAGTTACTTTACATCACTGCTGGTCAACAATGTAGCTCTGAGGCAGAGAATAAAACACACACTGTACTCATGTTTAAAGGTCCCCTATATACTGTTCTTAATCAATATATCACAGGTCTCAGATATATCCAGAGCCTGTCTCTGATTGGCTGAAACACCAAACAGATCATTGCAGCATTACCCATAATCCCCTCTGTTTCAGCCCTGTTTCCAAAGACATTTGGTTACAAAGAACTCAATGGTGCTCTAGAGGAGATTCAGGTGATAAGGGGGGGGGTTACCTTGGTTGCTGATTGGCCAATGTTTACACAAGACAAAACATCGTTATGACATCACAAAGTGGCCAAAATCTGATCAGCTCATTTTCAGACAGGTTTTTATAGAAATTGATCAAAAAGAGAGAGAATCTTTGTTCCTGAAACTTCTACATCAACATGTGTCCCCTCTTTACACAGAGGGGACACATGTTGATGTAGAAGAGACATGAAGAAGAGGGGACACAGGTTGATGTAGAAGAGACATGGAGAAGAGGGGACACATGTTGATGTAGAAGAGACATGAAGAAGAGGGGACACATGTTGATGTAGAAGAGACATGGAGAAGAGGGGACACATGTTGATGTAGAAGAGACATGGAGAAGAGGGGACACATGTTGGTGAAGAGGGGACACATGTTGATGTAGAAGAGACATGGAGAAGAGGGGACACATGTTGATGTAGAAGAGACATGGAGAAGAGGGGACACATGTTGATGTAGAAGAGACATGAAGAAGAGGGGACACATGTTGATGTAGAAGAGACATGAAGAAGAAGGGACAGATGTTGATGTAGAAGAGACATGAAGAAGAGGGACACATGTTGATGTAGAAGAGACATGGAGAAGAGGGGACACATGTTGATGTAGAAGAGACATGGAGAAGAGGGGACACATGTTGATGTAGAAGAGACATGAAGAAGAGGGGACACATGTTGATGTAGAAGAGACATGAAGAAGAGGGGACACATGTTGATGTAGAAGAGACATGAAGAAGAGGGGACACATGTTGATGTAGAAGAGACATGAAGAAGAGGGGACACATGTTGATGTAGAAGAGACATGAAGAAGAGGGGACACATGTTGATGTAGAAGAGACATGAAGAAGAAGGGACAGATGTTGATGTAGAAGAGACATGGAGAAGAGGGGACACATGTTGATGTAGAAGATACATGAAGAAGAAGGGACACATGTTGATGTAGAAGAGACATGAAGAAGAGGGGAAACATGTTGATGTAGAAGAGACATGAAGAAGAGGGGACACATGTTGATGTAGAAGAGACATGAAGAAGAGGGGACACATGTTGATGTAGAAGAGACATGAAGAAGAGGGGACACATGTTGATGTAGAAGAGACATGAAGAAGAAGGGACAGATGTTGATGTAGAAGAGACATGAAGAAGAGGGGACACATGTTGATGTAGAAGAGACATGAAGAAGAGGGGACACATGTTGATGTAGAAGAGACATGAAGAAGAGGGGACATATGTTGATGTAGAAGAGACATGGAGAAGTGGATTTTGCGTAATAGGTGACCTTTCAGTTGTTGCTTTGTCTGTTGTGATGTTCCCACATTAACCACATTCCTCCGCTCTGCCGATAAAAAAGGGTCGAGGAAGGAATACCGGTTCAAAGCAGTATTCAATGTTTACTTCAGATTAGCTCCACGTCAGAAATGAGCATGCTTGATGTCTCTCTCCATAGAGGCTGAATCATCATGTTAATCACATAGCTATCATATGCCTCAAACAGTCCTGATGCTCTTCTAGGTAATCACACATCCTGTCATGTTCACAGCTACAGTTGGGATACCTTTGTTATCATGTTACTCTCATGTTGGAAGAGGACATTCAGTGTTTTCACAACAGTTTTCCTCTGCCGGTAAAAAAGGGTGAACTGATGTGTTTCCTGTTTCCTGTGTCCAGAGGCTCCAGGAGGCGATGCTGCAACCCTCAGAGTTCGGATACCCCATGAGCTCCTGGGTGGGGGGGCTGCCGGGACACCAGCTGTCCTACAAGGCCCGGGAGGCGGCCTGTCACGCGCTGGAGGACTACAGGCGGAGGCTTTGGGAGGAAAGCCAGCTGCTGAGGACGCACTGTTACAGAGCCACGCTGGAGACCTTCATCAGGGAGCAGAGGCCCGAGCTGCGCAGAGCGGGGGTCCAGACCGTGAAGAAATCCCACCTGCTGACGTTTGCTGAGTGAGGAGACGCACACACACGTGTTTACTATGTTAAGATCTTAACAATATCAATCCTCCTTAGTCAGCAATGATTCAAGGACACTATCTGAGATTTAAAGGTCTCCTATCAGAAAATAAAACCCTCCGTACCCAAATCTCTAAAAACGGTGGAACAACGGAGCTGATCCAGATTTGCGTCCGATATGACGTAATATCTGAAATGTGGGCGGGCTTTAGACCCACGGGCCTATCAGAAAGTTGCTATCAGAAACAATGCCCGACGTGTTTTGGACGTAATATGGTCTGTGTTTACATTAGCATCGCTAACACTCAGAGCTAACCTGTACTGGAGAGAGTTTGTGTAAAGAAGCAGGAAATAAAAAAAGGAACTCACCTTGTGGTAAACCTGAGAAAGAGTTTGAGCTCCATAGTGTTTCAGAGAGAATCCTTGAAGTGGTTTGGAACATGATATGGCGTTTAATCATGGCAGCATTTAGCTGTGTCTGAGCAGAGCAGCCAGTCTTCACTGCTTGCCTGCGTGCTCAAAAGGGGGCGGGGCCAGCAGCTACTGACCCAGAATCAGCACTTCTCTAACCGGGCTGGAATAGAGGGATTTTGAGGGATGTCTAAAATGCATGATCTGTTTGGTATTTCGAGCAAAACACATCATAGACATGTTTTTTATATATTTGTATATATCTGAGACCCATAATATATGCCTAAAGATAGCATGATAGGAGATCTTTAATGTCCCCCTCAGGTACGCCTGTCTGGGCCTGGCGCGGGTCGGCCTGCCCCCAGACCTGCCTCTGGACGGGGGGCGGGTAGAGGCCATGTTGGAGCAGCAGGGCCGGGTGGTGGTGTTCTTCAGCCTCGCCCTGCTGCTGGCTCCGGTGGTGGAGACGCTGGTGCTGCTGGACCGCATCATCTACCTGCAGGAGAACGGTGAGGACTGCTCTAAGGCTGATGTCTGCTCATAGAGTTCTTTATGGAGGAAGCAAGGCACTAAAGAGAGATTCATCCCAGCGTTTCATCAAGAAAAGCACTTCCTGGTTCCTTCCACAAATAAAAGCCAAAGGGATTTCTCCATGTGATTTTTGCAGAAAATTATCTCTGTCAAACAAAACGTTTATGATTCTAACACATTTAGTTCAGCAGGATAATCTCCACATATTAACACCACTTTATGATTTCTGAAGTAAAAATCTAACGTTAGGCTATAAAGGAACTACAGGACGGTCACATGACTTCACGTCACCACCGCTAAGCTAAAGGAGGCTAATGTTGGGCTAGAAAGGAACTACAGGACGGTCACATGACTTCACGTCACCACCGCTAAGCTAAAGGAGGCTAATGTTGGGTTATAAAGGAACTACAGCACGGTCACATGACTTCACAGTCACCGCCGCTAAGCTAAAGGTGGCTAATGTTGGGCTATAAAGGAACTACAGCACGGTCACATGACTTCACATCACCACCGCTAAGCTAAAGGAGGCTAATGTTTGGCTATAAAGGAACTACAGGACGGTCACATGACTTCACGTCACCACCGCTAAGCTAAAAGAGGCTAATGTTGGGCTATAAAGGAACTACAGCACGGTCACATGACTTCACGTCACCACCGCTAAGCTAAATGTGGCTAATATTGGGCTATAAAGGCACTACAGGATAACATTTTATACAGTGTCGTTGCCAGCGCTTTCTGAAAAGGTTTAATTATTTCAATACAGGCCCTTTATCTATTTGTATTTGCATTTTAATAACTGAATCTTCCTCTTCCTGCAGATGTGGACAGTCGGCTGGTTCCTCTCTTCGACCCAAACCTTTCTCCCAGAAACTTTGTGCTGGTGGCTCTGAAGGCTCGAGGACATGGAGGAGCAAAAAGGAAATCCTAACAAACTGTATACGTTTCTCTTTGTTGGGAAAAGTCACGCTTACTTTCTGATAATGAACTCAAGATTACAAAAAAGTCTAGTTCTCTTTTAAACCCAAACCCGAAGTCTTACTGTTTTTATATTTTAGCCTCTGTTTTTCCAATTAAACTGGCCCTGTTATGCACATTTTCAAGTTTCATTTGCCTATGTCTCTACTGTGAATGTCTCCATGCTTCAAAGCTCAAAAAGCTCTTTATTGTTCTCATGCTGCCTGTGCTGCAGCACCTCTTTTCACCCTCTGTCTGAAACCAGAGCCCAGTCTGCTCTGATTGGTTAGCTGGCCGGCTCTGTTGTGATTGTTCAACCGCTTAGAGATGTCCCGCCCCTTAGCCTATCACGTACAATGTGTTGGAGCGCTAGCCAATAGGATTATTCCATAGTGTTTGGGAGAGAAACTCCGGCCCATTCCCAAACCACACCCTACTCCTACGTTTGCGCGTTCACGTGGAGGGTCCGCCATATTGAGGGCTGTTCCAAAGCAACGAGTGTGGAGGGGGAGTGGGCTATCAAGCCCTCAAACAGCGAGTCTGCAGCGGTGCTGACTGGAGACCGGTCTCTACCTGACCGGAGTCACGCTGTGTGTGTCCGTCAGGAAACACGCTGTTTACAGGTAGTTCCAGCAAACATCCACTGATAAACTGCGATGTTAACAACCTCATGATAACCTCATATGTTTTTAACTTAGGATCATACCTGTGTTTAGTCTAGAAAAAGGTAAATGTGTGCATTTTATTATAAAGTTGTGTATATTTACAGACCGTTGCAAAAACTAAGAAGCTTATAAACATCAGGTTTAAAACTAAAAGAGCTTTGAAACACAATGAAAGATGTTTGGAGTTTTATTTGAGTTATTAATTTAAACATTTTGTCTAAGAGATGCTGATCTAAAACCGTTGTTACACACAGTTACGGCATTTCCTGTTTCTGCCGGAGAGAGGGGAGGCCGTCCCAAAGCTTGCTGCTGTGTTTACTCCCTCCATCTGACAGGAGGGAGCCTCGTTGAGCTGCGAGTGTGGCTACAGACGGAGTTCACTCCGTCACGGAGGGGTAGGGTCGAGGGAGTGGTTTGGGATTGGGCCTCCCTCTGGAGGAAACACGGAGATGTTAGCCTTTGGAGACCATTAACATGCACTAAAACCTATAAAACACTACAGGAGAGGGAAAACCCCAAAAAGCAGAATAACAAATAACCTTTATCTTCAGGCGTCCTCACAACTTAAAGCTCAGACTTATTTCTTAAACGAAAACATAAATCTGGTATCTTTAAAAGAAGAAAGTGAACCAGCCTGCATGAGAGAATCAGCTAGTCCTGTTTGCGGTCAAATCTCAAACCCTTTGTTCATCGCACTGCAGAGAAATGTATATCGAAGGGACAAAAGGCAAATCTAAGATCAGTGGAGCAGAAGATAAACAAACACACGTTAACAACACAGTGTCTTTATTATGGAAATATAAACCAGAGAGGACTTGACACCCTGTTCTTTTTTTTTGTATTGCAACATTTTTACACAGAATGTCTCAATGTTATTGGTGTTGAAATACTTTCCATGCAGAAACTCTTTATTGCCCCCCAGGTTCCTCAGAAAGCACTCGATCACAACCAGATGTTCTCCAGAACGCTGCTCTGAGACCAGTTTAGCTTTCATTACGTGTGGGGCATCTCATTGAGTTGTGAGCTCAGCAGGGGTCCTAAATCAGCGCAGAGACTCCATTCGTGGACTCCTACTCCACCCCCTGAGCAGAGAAGAAGAAACGACTAAACCTCTGAAGTCTTTGTGAAGCAGCGCACAGTTTTGAGAGCTTTCAGAGAGCCATGGAGTGTTTGTTTTTAGTGTTTTTGGGTTCGCTGCTGGTTCCTCTGCGGGCACAAAGCAGGACAAACTGCAAGCCCATGACCTCCACCTTTTGTCAGGGTTTAGGGTACTCCACCACCCAACATCCTACAGGAGCAACGGGGTACAACATGCGGGAGATCGGTCAGATCGTGGAGACTTCGTGCTCTCCGAACGTGGCCGTGCTCATGTGCCGGGTCGTGGTGCCGGAGTGCGGCTCGGAGGACGACGCTCGGATGAGGCCGTGCCGAGCGCTGTGTGAGAAGGTGAGGACGGACTGTGAAGCTCCGCTGAAAGCCAAAAGGATCAGCTGGCCGTCGAGGCTCCGCTGCGACACTCTGCCCGAGAACAACTGTGCGCCGGTCAGTGTGAACACATTCATCTGTTTGCATCTTATATCATATTCCATGTACTTCTATATAGACTCTTCTTGCACTATTTATATTCTATTTTATTTGTTCTATGTCGTATATCAGGGCTTCTCAAACTCCGGACCGAATTGCAAATCAATCCGGACCGAACCCTGTGTCCCATTATAAAACAAAGTACTCATTTTGATGTAAATTAAAGTGGACCTATCATGCTATATTGGAAACATATATTGTAGAGCCATACCTATACAAAACATGTCTGTGAAGTTTTTTGCTTAAAATACCAAACAGTTCACCCATTGTAGCCATAGACGCATTCACACCGCAGTACTTTTCCCACAAAGGTTAATCAGAACTTCGTTCATGAGAACTCTTTTGTTCTCATTAACTAAGTAGCTACAGATCGCGTTCACACCGGAATAAATCCCTGGGGGAGGATTAGGCAAATGAAGCCGCTGACGTCACTTCTTCTTCTGCTTTGGGTTTACTGGCAGGCTGCAAACCACTTCAAGGCGTATACTGCCGCCCAAAGTCCCCGGCCGGAAGTCCCCGGAGTTGGGGACTGGCTTCAGTAGAAGCTGCTGGGACTCCCAGCAGCTTCTACTGAAGCCTTCCATAATCGGCAGAACGCCGACACCTCCTCATCTCCACCGCTCCCATGTTTTATTTTGTGTTGCCATAAGTTAGTCTCTCTGCGTTTCTGCGCTGGGCTAATGCTAATAATGCTAATAATGCTAATGCTAATAATGCTAATGTGAGGATAATAAAATGGCAGCTTCACAAAACTTTTTGGGAGTTTTACGGGGCGTGGTTTGCAATCCGCCCAGCCAATCAGACACAGGAACCTTGTTCTCCCACGAAAGTCCCTGCTCTCTAGCAGGGACTGAAAAGGGGGTGAAAAGGTTCTCATGAACTAATTTGAGTTCCGGCTCTTTTTGGTGTGAACGCAACATTTCGGAACTATATCGGAACTAAAGTGGGAAAAGTACTGCGGTGTGAACGCGCCTCATGCCTCATACTGCTCATACCCCTCTATTGCAGCCCTGTTAGAGAAACACGGATTTTGGGTCCTTAGCTTGAAAATAAAAAAGGAGGAGGCGGAGCTAATGCCTGATCAGAATTCTACCGGTGATAAAGTTACATTCTGCTGTGATAAAACGCCATCCTGTTCTAAACCACATCAAAGATTATTTCTGAAACAGTATGGAGCTCAAATGCTTTTTCTCTTGCGGGTTTATCACAAGGTGAGTTATTTTTATATTTCCTACTTTTTAAACACATGTGCTCTCCAGTACAGGTTAGCTCTGAGTGTTAGCGGGGCTGGCTAATGTAAACAAAGACGAGATTACGTCCAAAACACGTCAGGCATTGTTTCTGATAGCAACTTTCTGTGGGTTCGCTGCCGATTTGACGTCAGATCGGCAGCAAATCTGTATCCGCTCGTTGTACCCCTGATTTTAAAAGATTTGGGATACTGGCATTGATGACCAGGACCATTGACCTTGTATAAAATTCACAAGTGGACCTTTAACAAAAACATTTGAGTACTCCTGTCCTATATATTCATGTTGCACTGTTGGAGGAGCCTGTGACCTAAGATTTCCATTGACATATCTACACTGTAGCTTATGTGCATATGACAATAAAACCTTTGAAGTGGTTTTATGGACAGCGCTGATTTGTTTCTGTTCCTGTAGGGTCAGGTCTCCAGCCCCGCTCAAACATCGTTGCCTACATGTGAGGAGATCAGCGTGGCTCTGTGCCGGGACCAGACGTACACCGAGACTGTGCTGCCGAACCTCCTGGGCCACGCCTCTCAGGAGGAGGCCGGCCTGGAGATAAACAAGTATTCCCCTCTCATCCAAGTGGGCTGCTCCTCTCACCTGAAGCCTTTCCTGTGCTCCGTCTACACTCCGAAGTGTGTGTCTGGAGCTCGTCGGCCTCCCTGCAGGACGCTCTGCGAGAAGGCCAGGTCGGGCTGTGAATCCCTGATGAACAAATACAACATCCTGTGGCCAGAAGCCCTGCGATGTGAAGCCTTCACCACCGAGAGCTGCGAGAACGTAAGTCTCCTCTTCCTCGTTTTCTACTTTCAGGTTCATATCAGTATGTAGTGTCTCTACTTTAAAGAGTCCTCTCCTGCTGATGTTCAGGTGTGTATGTAGTGTCTCTACTTTAAAGAGTCATTACATTACATTACATGTCACTTGTTAGATGCTTTTATCCAAAGCGACTTACATACTCAATACTGTGGGCAATCCCCACAGGAGCAATTTGGGGTGAAGTATCTCAGGGACACAACGACATGCTGACTGCAGTGGGGTTTGAACCTGTGACATCCGAATACCAACTCACAACCCACTGCACCACACACCTCCATCGTATATCAGAATGTAGTGTCTCTACTTTAAAGAGTCCTCTCCTGCTGATGTTCAGGTGTATATCAGCATGTAGTGTCTCTACTTTAAAGAGTCCTGTCCTGCTGATGTTCAGGTGAATATCAGCATGTAGTGTCTCTACTTTAAAGAGTCCTCTCCTGCTGATGTTCAGGTGTATATCAGAATGTAGTGTCTCTACTTTAAAGAGTCCTCTCCTGCTGATGTTCAGGTGTATATCAGCATGTAGTGTCTCTACTTTAAAGAGTCCTCTCCTGCTGATGTTCAGGTGTATATCAGCATGTAGTGTCTCTACTTTAAAGAGTCCTCTCCTGCTGATGTTCAGGTGTATATCAGTATGTAGTATCTCTACTTTAAAGAGTCCTCTCCTGCTGATGTTCAGGTGTATATCAGTGTGTAGTGTCTCTACTTTAAAGAGTCCTCTCCTGCTGATGTTCAGGTGTATATCAGTATGTAGTGTCTCTACTTTAAAGAGTCCTCTCCTGCTGATGTTCAGGTGTATATCAGTGTGTAGTAGTGTCTCTACTTTAAAGAGTCCTCTCCTGCTGATGTTCAGGTGTATATCAGTATGTAGTGTCTCTTCTTTAAAGAGTCCTCTCCTGCTGATGTTCAGGTGTATATCAGTATGTAGTGTCTCTACTTTAAAGAGTCCTCTCCTGCTGATGTTCAGGTGTATATCAGTATGTAGTGTCTCTACTTTAAAGAG
Organism: Gymnodraco acuticeps; assembly: GCF_902827175.1. Taxonomy (NCBI): domain Eukaryota; kingdom Metazoa; phylum Chordata; class Actinopteri; order Perciformes; family Bathydraconidae; genus Gymnodraco; species Gymnodraco acuticeps. Next base: position 256,466 of record NW_022992140.1, on the reverse strand, counting down.
TTCTCTCCTGCTGATGTGCAGGTGTATATCAGTATGTAGTGTCTCTACTTTAAAGAGTCCTCTCCTGCTGATGTTCAGGTGTATATCAGTATGTAGTGTCTCTACTTTAAAGAGTCCTCTCCTGCTGATGTTCAGGTGTATATCAGCATGTAGTGTCTCTACTTTAAAGAGTCCTCTCCTGCTGATGTTCAGGTGTATATCAGTATGTAGTGTCTCTACTTTAAAGAGTCCTCTCCTGCTGATGTTCAGGTGTATATCAGTGTGTAGTGTCTCTACTTTAAAGAGTCCTCTCCTGCTGATGTTCAGGTGTATATCAGTATGTAGTGTCTCTACTTTAAAGAGTCCTCTCCTGCTGATGTTCAGGTGTATATCAGTATGTAGTGTCTCTACTTTAAAGAGTCCTCTCCTGCTGATGTTCAGGTGTATATCAGTATGTAGTGTCTCTACTTTAAAGAGTCCTCTCCTGCTGATGTTCAGGTGTATATCAGTGTGTAGTGTCTCTACTTTAAAGAGTCCTCTCCTGCTGATGTTCAGGTGTATATCAGTATGTAGTGTCTCTACTTTAAAGAGTCCTCTCCTGCTGATGTTCAGGTGTATATCAGTATGTAGTGTCTCTACTTTAAAGAGTCCTCTCCTGCTGATGTTCAGGTGTATATCAGTATGTAGTGTCTCTACTTTAAAGAGTCCTCTCCTAATGATGTTCAGGTGTATATCAGTATGTAGTGTCTCTCCTTTAAAGAGTCCTCTCCTGCTGATGTTCAGGTGTATATCAGTATGTAGTGTCTCTACTTTAAAGAGTCCTCTCCTGCTGATGTTCAGGTGTATATCAGTGTGTAGTGTCTCTACTTTAAAGAGTCCTCTCCTGCTGATGTTCAGGTGTATATCAGTGTGTAGTGTCTCTACTTTAAAGAGTCCTCTCCTGCTGATGTTCAGGTGTATATCAGTATGTAGTGTCTCTATTTAAAGAGTCCTCTCCTGCTGATGTTCAGGTCAGGTGTATATCAGTATGTAGTGTCTCTATTTAAAGAGTCCTCTCCTGCTGATGTTCAGGTGTATATCAGTATGTAGTGTCTCTACTTTAAAGAGTCCTCTCCTGCTGATGTTCAGGTCAGGTGTATATCAGTGTGTAGTGTTGTACTACATTTTTCACGTATTTTTGTATCTCCATTCTTTCAGATTCAAGGTTTCCCTCAACCATCGTCTGCATCATGTGAGGACATCACCATCCCTCTGTGCAGAAACCTTCCCTACTCTCAGACTGTGCTGCCGAACCTCCTGGGCCACGTCTCTCAGGAGGAGGCCGGCCTGGAGGTGCATCAGTTTTTTCCTCTGGTTAAAGTGAGCTGCTCCCCTCACCTCCAGCCCTTCCTGTGCTCCGTCTACGCCCCTGAGTGTGTGGTGGGGACGCCGCGGCCCCCCTGCAGGACGCTCTGTGAACACGCACGCTCCAGCTGCGAACCTCTGATGAAAAAGTTTGGTTTTGCGTGGCCAACAGCCCTCAGGTGTGAAGCCTTTACCACCGAGTCCTGCGAACACGTGAGTCTGCTCTCTGAGGACAGATATAAGTGTCTGATTTCCAGTCAGAATATGTCCTCACACTTGATATAAGACCTAATAACTTAAGAAGTAACAATGCAGGGAGATATAGAGTCTTGTATCTCAGATGTTTTTTTAGCTGCTGTGGTATTCGTAAAAGAAGGATCATCTTGTTTCAGGAAATTAATCTAACTTGATTTTAGAAAACACATTTTTATTGTAAAATCACCAACTAACATCAGGACACTTTTGAGCATTTATGGCTTTAAAAAAAACAGATGGTAGTTATGGGTACTTTTTACTTAAGTACATTTCGAAGCCCAAACTTCTTTACTTTTACTTGAGTAAAGAAGTTTAGTCAGTACTTCTACTTTTACCAGAGTATTTTAAACACGAGTATCTGTACTTCTACTTGAGTAAAGGATGTGTGCACTCTTCTTCTCTTGCTGCAGTATGGAGTGGGCAGCAGTGGGGGGGTCTGTGAGCCGATCACCATCCCCATGTGCCAGAACCTCTCCTACAACCAGACCATCAGCCCCAACCTGCTGGGACACACCAGTCAGAGGGAGGCGGTGGGGAAGATGTCCTTCTTCAACGCCATGGCTCAGTCCATGTGCCCCGTGGACGTCCGCCTGTTCGTCTGCATGGTGTACGCCCCCAAGTGTTCGGGAGGGGAAGTGCAGCGGCCCTGCAGGTCCTTCTGTGAAAGAGCCAAGCGGGGCTGCGAGGGGACGATGGCCAGCTTTGGGGTTTCCTGGCCAAACGACCTGCAGTGCAACGCTTTCCCCGAGCAAATGTGTGTATCGGTAAGAAACGGACACGTTGTGGACAGAAATATATTTAGTTCGACATCCGAAAAGGAGTGGGAAGAAGTTTACACTTATTTAATCCCACCCCTTCTCCCAAAAACTAAATTATTAACACTTTTTTTTAACAAAATGTACAACTAAATGTTCGTCAATATACATTTACAATTATAAAAAGATGATATCATAGGGTTAAATGTGATGATGTAAATGAATGATCATTGGACTTCCCTTTGCTGTTCTGTTTTTACATGACATCCTTTCCTTTTGTTTCACAGGAAGACAGCCGGCCAGATGTGAGTATTTACCAAAATAAATGTTCATAGTTCTTACAGTAGAGGACTTAACTTAAGGGTTTACAGGTAGCTGAAGGAAAAAGTTAGTCGTGTTGGGAAGATGTTGGGACTTTGTCCTCATGCTGCACCAGTGACTCCTACTGTGTTGATTTGAGAGGAGTAGCATGTGCCCAGTCCAGACTGGAAGAATAAAATACCACAGAAATCTGCTAATTGACTATTTGTGCATCAGTCACCTGTGTTTCGTTAAATAAAACGTCAGAGTGATCGAAGAATAAAAAAACAGAGAAAAGTCTGATGATTTGAAGTTAATGGGGGCCGCATTTAACAACAGCAACACTTTATTAAAACATCTGTTTGAAATTTCACACAACTCTTAGCCTTTGGGGTAAAAAGTCCTCAAAATGTTTACATTAAACGTACTGTATTATATGTATATTGCATGTTGTGTTGTCAGTTCTTGGTTCATCTCTCTTGTCTCCGACAGACGCTGGATGCTGAAGGAGTTCTCGCTAAGCTGAACGCCGGGGGCTACACCGTTCGTGGCAATAGTCCGTTTATGTTCCACTTAATAATATTCAATCATCTGAATGAGAATTTTTTACACTCTAACATATTTATCACCCCCTATTTAGCCCTGACTCTCAAGACAGCCCGTCTCCTGTTGACCCTCATGGACGTATCCTTTGCAATGGCCAAACATTTCTACTGGCACCAACCTGATCTGATGCAATATTTAGCTCCGACAACAACGTTTTAGTCTAGTTTCCACATTGATCAACCGTGACAAGAAACAGTAAATGGGGCAGCTTTAGCCAACATTGCTAATTTCCAGCTGTTGTCCCCGGCCAGATGATAATGCTCTTGAAGTTGATTCCCAACTATGCTATAAGGATATTGAGGTGCATTCCTTCGACTAATTAAAGTTCTTTAACCGAGGGCTTTCAGGCAGACCGGTCTGGAGACCTGAATGTGGTCGAGGTCTTCAAGATGGAGCACTATGCGGCTCTTGTCAGGCGGGAATATGTGGAGAGCTACGAGAGCAGGAACCCGCCCTCCGTCCCTCAAAGCCAAATGAAAAGGGCTTTGTCCGCCCATGGTGAAACGTTCTGTCTTCACACTGATTGCTTTTCTTATAACCACGTATTGAATCACCAGCTTACAAGCTTCTAGACACATCAACCGCCGGCGGGGACCCTGTTTTTTTTTTTCACAACACTGTGTCTCAGGGGATCTTAATATTTAAGAACCTATTAATGTGTTCCAAGGTTATCCAAGGTTGGTAATCCAAGGTTAGTTTTCACTATAAGTACAAAATATATTTTGGA